>NW_026918231.1:0-2500 GCF_032062105.1 Saccostrea cuccullata
CCCCTTCAATTTTTATTTCTATTCTAATTATCAACTATTTTTTTTTTTTCAGATTTGTTACTACTAGATAAAGTTTACCTGATCGACACTCCAAAACTGCCAACGATGAATAACTTGACATATAGCTAGATGTGCTAAATCTGCATTGGGATGCTTCTTTTTCGTCTCCATTACAAGATAGATAAGTAATCCTTTTCCTGTTATTATAATCACTGTACATAAGTCCTGTCTGACTTCGTCTCGTCGATACGTATGACATATAAAATCTACAAAAAAATTCAATTATTGCAAATGAATCTCTCTCTCTCTCTCTCTCTCTCTCTCTCTCTCTCTCTCTCTCTCTCTCTCTATATATATATATGTATATATATATATATATTGAAAGGAAAAAGAAACGCTATGTGGCGGAAAAATATGAAAATT
The DNA here is from genome assembly GCF_032062105.1 of Saccostrea cuccullata. Classification (NCBI taxonomy): domain Eukaryota; kingdom Metazoa; phylum Mollusca; class Bivalvia; order Ostreida; family Ostreidae; genus Saccostrea; species Saccostrea cuccullata. The sequence continues at coordinate 424 of NW_026918231.1, forward strand.
GGTCAGATGTGTATTTTGGTTTCTTTGCACTAAAATCGCTGGTCAAAAGTACTCAACCATGAAAAGTATGGCGTCACATAGGGGAAGTGATAAAAAGCCAAAAACACTTGCATGTTGATGATGATAATTTTGTGATAAAATTTTGTAGTGTCATACGATGCATTGGAGTTATAGAAATCGTTTTTGCATATTTGCAGTCAGAATGAATTTCTTTCAATCGTGGTATGGCTGACGGAAGCTACTGTGAGATTAGTAATTGAATTCAAAATTGCATAAGTTAATAAAAAGGCAAAAACATGCTGCTACATACAGATTGTTTTCAACTTTTAAACCAAATAATTTTTTTTTGGTTGTCAGAGAGTAAACTTAAAATGTTTCCAACCAACCATGACGGCGACATTTGCGCGTAACAACGAGATAAGGATTTTCATCATGTCACCTCGGTTATTGTCAAGGCATTATCACTGAAACCGATTTATACAGCAGACAATCATACTCCTTTTTCCACCCAAAAATTGACAGAAACTTTCTGCTCTAACTTGGGCAACGAGCTTGGTCACTTTACGTTGATTTTACTCTCAAACGCGCACGTACGCGTCGTTTGCGTGATTTTTTTAGCATGTTTACACTGGAAAAATTTAGCTTATTTTGTCGAGCCTTTCTTTTCAAACATCCACGTGTACCAAACCTGCTGGGTTCCATACATTCTATCCTAAATCGAAAATTCGTATTCGATTGGGCGGGGGGATTTGTTGGCTTTGGAATAACAAGGCTAATCTCAGACATTAAGACTACCGACGGAAGGGTTGAATAATAATGTTAGGAAAAAGAAAAATGCTCTGGTGAACTCAATGCACAGGAAAATTTAAGTTTGTTCCTGATGCAAAAGGGAGATTATGAGAATTTTTAGTTTTTATTTTTTGGGGGTGACGACATATTGATATCAATATCTCATGAAATATCATTCAAAATCACACAAAATTTTGGTAACTTGGTGATTAAAGATGGATTAGAATGTATGATAACTAAGGTGGAAAACATATTTTAAAATAATTATTTCAATTATTTAAAATCAAAAGTTTAATAATTATGCGTTTCTTAATCCTTTCAGTATATATATATATATATATATATATATATATATATATATATATATATATATATATATATATATATATATATATATATATAAGCCACAGAACCTTAGTTCTCCGAAAAAATACATATTGAATGTCAAACCGGAGAGTACCTGCAGAACAGATCTAAATGCTGTACGCCGCCAATTTTTGGTCGCTCACTTTGAGATGTATTTCTGGTGATTTTTCACAATGATATCTTTCAAAGAACATTCTTTAACCCCAAAATAGGAGTAACACATATGGTAAATTATCGTATGCTATTTCTTAATCGGGAAAAAGCATAAAATACAAGTAATAAATCAGAAATGCATGAGCGATCAAAAACGGCAACGTAAATCGAAGATTTTTGCGTATGGATCTGTTGTTCTCTTTATCTATCCAAATTTCTCAAGCAGAGAGCTACAGTTCTGCAGCTAAACGGAGAGCTACAATGAACATTCGTTTAAAATATGTTATCATTCAAAGATCTGACGGTCGGAAAATAAGTCTTAAGGACGGAAGAAGAATTGGCAGATGCAACACATGTCTAAAACGTATTTATGATGGAGTCTTTAAAACATGAAACTTATTTTACATGGTATTATTACGTCGTTTCTGAAATATCAAGTTGATCGTGTGGCGCAGTGGTTAGAGCGTCTGCTCTAGAGTCGCGAAGTAAACAGTTGATCCTTACGTCGCGGGTTCGAATCCCCCTGTGGGACGTGGAGTTCGGTCCTTCGGATGAGACCGTTAAAATTGAGGTCCCGTGTCGCAGTAGGTGCTGGCACGAAAATGATCCCTCCCTGCTCAATGGCCTTTTAGTGTCTAGTATAGGACAAAATTTGCAGCTCTCCACCGGCAAGTGGCGGCGTCTCCATATGAGTGAAAAAATCCCCGAAGGGACGTTAAACAAAGTACAATCAATCAATCAATCTGAATTTAAAAAAAAAAAAGACTTA
>NW_026918231.1:7500-13646 GCF_032062105.1 Saccostrea cuccullata
TGCAAGCACCGAAGTAGCGCGACTTTGTTCTAAATTAATTTTTCAAAAAGTCATGCATCCATTTTTACTGGAGGGGGTGGGGTCATTTGTTAAAAAAAAAACCATTGCAAATAATAAAAAAATGACAATGAAAAAAATATTTATTAAATTTATTAACCCACAACAATTGAAATAAATGAAGGCAAAATTGAAATCATTAGGGACTAACATTATCCATGTTGTCAACTGTTTAGGCCTTTACAGTTCAAGTTTTTTTTTGGGGGGGGGTGGTTAAATAGGTAATGTGTCGAATTGTGTTTTTATTTAATATATTTTTTAAAATAATTATTTAAAATGCTACTTGTGAATATTTTCTATCGTTTTACTCACATACCAATCAATATTATAAACGTACGTAAAATAGTATGCAAACGACTTGCTCTCTCGGGTTCCACATCGTTTGTGGTCGATTCTTCTTCGTTGGCTTAAAACGAAAGGGTTGTACTCCCAAATATTTTGTATTATTGCACAGCAATGAATCCTCATCAACACTTGACGATCCACAAGAAATTTCTAGCGATTCTTTCTCTAATGGACTATCAGAATTATCCGAAACAGCGTTTTCTGTCATTTATTCACCTCTCACTTGAGGGAAGCGAGACACACTGACTTGTGACGTCATCGCACTTGATTGCATTTAAACCGGAAGTGACATTGTAAAGGATTATCGATCGTTTTCACAGGTGCAAATGCAGACGTTCAACATTGATTATCTTTGAAACGGTGGTACCGATTTTAGTCGGGTTTTCGCCAAAATGTTTTATAAAGTAGGTTTAGTGAATTACGTTGATGTGTAAAAGTACCGTGGCCTATCTTTAAGACGTCTATGGTCGAGCCTCTTTATTGCAAATCACTCCTTTCCTCCTCCAAAATTACCTCGATAAAAATAGGACCGTATGTATGTGTAAAAAGGATACACAAGATTTCGGTTGGAGTTACATGTATAATCTAATTGAACAAAAAACCAGACGCCTTGGAATGGAATACTAAATACTCTAAGTCTCTGGCTTATCCTATGTTTTAGGACATTCGCAATACAACAGGACAGTGACTTTATTTCGACCCGTACATAAACGAGCCTTTACATGTATAGCACATCAATGTTGATAGATATGTTGAATCTAGATAAATAAGGACTGAAAATAAGAGTAAGATATAAAAATTAGAAAATAATGCACATATTGAAACTATACATACATAGTACCTCGTGTAAATTTGCAGCTTGCAAACATGTTAATGCATCATTAGACTGAGAAGGGGGCATAATTTATCGGTAATTAAATTTTATATTAACAAGTGCTTGAAGTATATGAATTTTATTTGAAGCAAAAAAAAAGTCCACATGTAGTTACACATTTATAATTATATACATGTACCTTGATTTACAAAAAGAAAAAAAAACATTTTGATAGTTTTGTTTCGTTTCGTTTCGGCAGGTTTCGTTTTGATTTCGTTTCGTTTCGTCTTGATTTCGTTTCGTTTCGGTAGATTTCGTTTCGTTTCGGCAGATTTCGTTTCGTTTCAGTTCATTTCGTTTCGTTTCGTTTCTATTTCGTTTCGCACTTTACAGGTACCCGGCAAGAACATTTCCAAAATTATTATAAAAATGTACCTAATACTTCACAGATCACAGAGGACATTTCATTCTTTCATAGAAAAAAATTTCCATAAAACGAATTTAAATAAATAAAAGAAAATATTAGAGGGAAAAGAAGCACTGCATCATAAAATCTAGCGATTTAATGAGCATCGCCAACAATTATAGCTTGACACTTTATTTTCTGATGACTCGGTTTCAAGTTAGGTAAAGGTCCCTTAAAGACCCATTAGGGAAAACCTACCGAAACAGCCCAATTTCTTTCCATAAAATCCGACTCGACAATTACAAGCAGGAGAAGTTCCTTGAAAGGTACAGTAGGAAAACGTATTGTTACAGTTGTGCTGATTTTGGACGCAGTCACATGATGCTCCATAAAATCCCGCCTTGCAAGTGCATTCCCCTGTCGTCTGGTTACAGGATTTTGTGTTGTTGTTGTTACAACTACATGGGACACAGTCGAAAGAAGTCGCATTGAAAAACATCATGTTAGGACAATCTGGAAAAATATTAATGGGAGGTCATGTAGATACATGGTTGCTGATTTGTGGAATAGAAAAATATAAGTTATACCTCATATATTATATATTTTCGGATGAAAAAAATTATATACATGTGCACAGTGCATTATTATTAAGATTTTGATTATGCAGAAGCTTATGTACTGGTGTTGTAGAGTGGGATTTCTCCAAAAGCCTAATTTTTTCCTGGAATCTATACTTCAAAGTAAGATTTCCAATCATGGGAAAAATGTACAATCTAAAACATCTATTTATTTCTTTTTAAGAGTCTTGGAATTCCACTTCTGTGAGAAAGCTGAATTATATAACAATTTATAGATAGTAAATTGGTCTAATAGAAATCGCAACACATTGCTTTTTAACAGTGGACCTTTCCCCGCATACCGATGGTAAAATTAATAAATTGGAATTTCCTTGGAAGAAAATCTACTCATTAGCCAATTTTCCGTATGGAATATCGTACTTTAAAGTGTGTTTTCACGGGGGAATGGGAATCTCCCACTATAGTGTCGTTTTTTAACGGGAGAGAGGGGGATTTTGATAGATGATAACTTACTCTACAACACTAGTTCTATATTGATTCAAATTTTTAAAATTACGTGTACAATGCCAAAAAAGATGTATCTTTAAGGGGGCCGACTGTGGTTTTATTGTGTGAAAACTACAATTATAAAAACTCTTTATTTTTATACCATTTATAACTTACATTACTTTCAGTGTACATGCCAAGTTTGAGAAACATCTACCGTCCAGATATTTTTTAGAGACCGTCTCAAAATTTAGGTATATTTACTAAATGATTATATAGGAAATTGCCAAATTTTCGCACTTAACAGGAAATTATCAAAATAACATAACAGACTTATTGTTGAAACCATACATGATGAGCAATACTATGCTGTACATTATATGTAAGAAGCACAAAATTCTACCGTCTTGTTTTCGGAGGGAACATCTCAAAATGCCAAAAATTAACGAATTTTTCTGTTATTTTAGAGAACTACAAAAATGACGGATACAATGGATTTAGCCAAACAGATTTAAAAGAAGACGGAGAGATTCTCAATTTCTATATTTAAAATTTCAAGGGCATATATTTATAACTTTTTCTTTTATAAAATTGTTACTTCCCCTTCTTTTTGAGCTGTTATCTTAACGTCAAACACACACACACACACACACACACACACACACACACACACACACACACACACGCACACACACACACACACACACACACACGCACACACACACACACACACACACACACACACTATTACGACATCAATCTACCTATCAGTTGAAAAATCATTTTAAAAATAAGTTTTATACATAGAATTGTGGATAACCTTTTCAACCTCGAATTATAATTGTTTTAAATTAAGTTTAAATTGCTTTAAGACAGTAAATACGCTTTATTTTACTATGAAGCGCGAAACATTGCGCAATGAAAACCCCAGTCGGTCCCCCTTGAATTATGAAATTGTTTTAATGGGATCGTGTAACACACCCTACCGCTTAAACATGTTGCTGTTTCAGCTTTTGCCCGGGTTAGATAGAAGAAATAGTTATCATCCACTTTTTTCTCACACTTGGTGTAATTGAGATTAAGACGAGAAAACTCGTCTTTCATACACGTAGAATCCACTAATTCGGTATCAGGAGGAACTGCATATGACGACAGTTTGTTGTAGAACCTATGAATGAAATAAACAACATATTTTTTTCATTAAACACAGTAGTGTTGATTAAACATACTAGAATATCTCTATGCCATTCATATAGAACTAAGATGGTTTCAGAAGAGTTACTGAAAATCAATAAAATACTATAGGTACAAAATTGAGCTAGAAAGTTCATAAATATTGCAATTATCAAGTTTCTATTTATTCTTAAAATACACAGATCCGCAACGTTGAACATCTTTTTGTACCTTACATGCACTGTTAATTAAATTGTATTTCCTTTTACCCCAAGGTTTCTCGTTAATCAAAGCATGCTCCAGAGGCTTTGACAATGTGTAGTACTAGTTCATAGTTCAACGACTGAATGAATTTGATTCTTTTTATTAAAAAAAGATGAGTTAATAATGAATGAAAAGCGATAAGTTGATGTGTATTATATATTTTCAAAAATGAACAGTAACAAGTTAAACTATGCATTTCACTTACGTCGGTAGTCCCAGTCGTTCACAAACACCATAATACTGCGGGTTAGAGTATCGTGGTGCATAGCCAGATATCCATGAATCTCCTATTCTGTATTTCACGTTTTTATAACTTGATGTCAGATTTCTTGTCGAATTCAGTCTCATAGAATCTACAAAAATATTATATTTATGTTATATGGGATCAAACAGAACTTCTAGAAATGAAACATATGGATATAACGAACAATATTCAAGATCAAAAGTCCAATAAACAATACAAAATAGTAACAGAGCAAACAAGAACTTCCAAAACATCAGAGGTGGGATCATTTGCCATGTAGGAGTGAGTATCCCCTGCCAACCGGTCACACCTACCGTGTGCTCCTTGTCATGATGGGGAAATAACGGGAAAATCCTTCGTCAATTCAGCGTATAAATATTGGACTATCTATTAGTATGAAAAATGTTAGTCAGCATTTGACTCAATGATAAATTGTATTTGCTGTATCGACCATAGAACTTACGAAATGATGACTTTAAACGAGACTGATGGAATTTTCGTTTCATCAACTTGTTTGTCAATAATTAACCTTGTTGTAGAAAGTGTTCATACGTAGCATGCTCTTGTGTATCTAATCACTGAGATATGTAAACTCCGTATGCAGGTGATGAAATAATATATTGCTGCATAATATAAGGAAGGGAAGTTGACGATAGAAAAGTTTAAGTCATCACGTTTATCATAGAGCTTGGTTGCTTGATTACATTAACGTTTTTTTAAGTAAAGTATCTAAATATAAAACAGATGTGTCAGACTCTGTGGTATCTTTTATCTCAAGCTCACCAGGATATATCGTATCGACAGAAGAATGGGAATAACCATTGTTAATTGACAGTATGTTGTCGATATATCTAAATGTCGAGCTGAAGGCCACAGCAAGTGTTTTTTTCTTCTTATGCCTAATATTTTGCACAAATTCTGCTTCATATGAATACAAAAATGGGTCTGCTCATAACGGGGCGCAATTGGTACCCATGGGAATTTCAATAGATTGTTGGAAGACCTATTCTCCTAAAACAACATAGATATTATCAATCAGAAACTCAAGCATCTTTTTCGACTTCGGAGTACTCATGTGTACAATCAAAATGCTTTTTAACAAAATAATTTTGCAAATGAACAATGACAAGGTACGTAAATTTTCGAATTCAAGTGTTATTGAAAAAGCAGCTGTCAATGATATCGAAAAGTCTGGACTTTAATTTATCGTGGGGAATTTTAGTATATAAAGTTGAAAAGTCATAAGTTTTTTAGCTGTTGATTTTGGTAAAATCTTGTGATTTCAAATTGTCCAAAAGTTCCTTGGAATTTTTAAGTATCCACATCTGATTTACACTACTTCTTGAATATATTGTTGCACATTACTCTTGAAGTTTCTCTTTCACTACTGTTAATATATCTCAGTGAGAAGTAAAGAAAGATGTTTGATTTAACATTTACTGGAACCTGCTATGTATTCATTCGATATTCAAATATTTTCTTTAAAAAAAAGTACCTTCACAATTGAATCCTCGGTTTTCGTAGCCAGGTTTACATAAGCACCTGGTGCCGTTTTCGTTGTCTTGACAAAATGCCACATCGATGTTACAAGTATTTATCTTACAATTGCAGAGATCCCCTTCATAACCAGATTTACAGATACATTTTCCGGATCTTTTGTCACATCGTTCTGTGTTTGTTACATTACAAAGACAGTCATAGCATTCGTTTTTGCTGAAGTATGTCCAGTCAGGGCATTCTAAATTCATAAAAGAGCAAAAATTATATTCATAGTAAACA
>NW_026918232.1:0-13680 GCF_032062105.1 Saccostrea cuccullata
TTTTAAAACTTTTCCTTCCCATTTCCCACAATGCCGCGCGTTGTTTACAAACAAGAGGCCCCGAAAAGACTTCCTCTTAAATAATGCACAAGCGTCAAAAATCGGCCGCAAACCAGTTTATATAATTATTAAGTTCCTTTCAGAAACTAAAATTTGTGTGAGCTGTTTTTTTTTAATTTCTTATATTTATCTGTTAAAATATGTTCGATTCCTCGGGACATGAAAAAAATGCATGCGAAGATGCCGATTTTCTTCATGCATGATGCATGTACAATATTACAGATGTAGGCAATTAAACTGTGCATAGTTCTCTGCGTCTCTGCACTCAGTTTGGTACAACTTAACAAACTCTGGTGGAAGTTTGCTGTTTAAGTAGTTTTTACATAAAAAGTACAAAACTAAAGTTTAAATTAGCTATAGTTTTACCTTAATAAAAACGCAACAAATATATAACATGTGGGGCCCCTGCTCTCTCTTCGAGTTTGTTAACACCCCCCCCCCCCCCACACACACACACAACTCCTTCTAGATCCACCACTACATTTCTTCTCTTTCAATCTCTTTGTTTTGGTGTTGAGATATGGCGGGAAATTGTTTGGCACATTGTAAAACGCGCTCTATCCTAGTCTCCTAGACCAACATGTAAGATGCTGTGCTTTCAAGAAATCAATATTTCATCATATTTTTGAAAAATATGGATAGGAAATGTTTAAATATACACTTCATTTTAAATAAATACAGCAGATCCTGTTTTAAAAAGAGAAAGTAAAATTGATGATTTACAACGCGGTCTTTGTTTTAGACTATGCCTAACACTCGTACTTATTTTCTCCGCACTTCAGTTATGTCAGAGTTTGTCTATCACGATTGGATGAAATATTTACCCCATTATTTATAAAATTTAATTTTACGATTATTGTATTTTTTCCTAAACATTTAGACAATCTTTATTGAATATTGATTCGCCGGCGATATGAATGTTGAATACTTTATTTAAATTGTTAACTCCGCAGAAACGCACAGCGACTTAAAACTTTCATATCATATAACCGACCGCCTCCTGGCGGCCGGTAATAAATATTTTGATTTTACTTATTGCCATGTACATCATCACATTATATTAATTATTTGAATAAAAAGAAAACAGAGAAACACCGAATCAAAACAATATCTTTCATATGCATCAACGAAACGGTACGGCAAGAGGCCCAGTCAAGCCTTGGCTTATAGTAGACAACTTGTTCCTGTAACGTTTCTCACATATTTGTTTTATAAAAAAAACTATTAAATATAGCTTGAAGCTTATTTCTCTTTATATCAAACGACAAGATTTAATCAGTTCGAAACTATTTCAGTCAAACTTTTTCATAATATACCAATATTTTTAGCTATCAGAAAAAAACTTGTATGAGCTATTTACCCCTAATTATAGGGGCCAGCCCCTTTTCCTTGATCTTATATGAAAGCTCTCGTAATTATGCACAACTTTTGTAATATATTTCTTACCAAATTATTCTCGGTTCAAAAGTTATTACACAAAAAGAAGCATAATTTCATGGGAAAAAAAATACTAAAAATTGCTGTCACATAGCTTCCGATCTTTAAGAAATCAGCTTATAATTTTATCGATATGCACATCTACAATGTATTGGCTACAAGTTCTCAAACTTTCATGTAATTATCATATGTCGTTTTTGAGTTTATTAGTGGACATGAGACATCAAAATTATCAATTAAAGGGCAATAACTCACAAAGTAAGGCATGTATCAAAAAATTGAAAGCAGATGTAAATAGGTGTTAATACAAGGTATCTAACCTGAAAGTTTCATAAAAATCAGTCGAAAGGTCTTTGAGAAATCGCCTATCAAAAATCCGGCGGGAAAAAAAAAGCAAATAATAATAAGAAACAGTAGAATAACAGTAGGGTCTTCCGAAGGAAGCTCGGAAGACCCTAATAAGAAACAGAGTAAAAACAATATGTTCCCAAACTTCGTTTGGGGAACATAATAAGGCAGCAAAATTCAAATTCTCATTTCTCTACTAGGATTTTTACATCGGGCTCGGAGTTGGTTTTATGCAGGAAGACAGGACTGGGTTCAAGGCGACTAGGGGTTCGACACCGGTAATTGACCAATCAAAATGAACTCAGTCAATTGTAGTTCCATACATATAAAGCCGATTTTCCTTTCTTTTGAGAGTTTTTTTATTTCCTTCCAGGCCATTTTGACAACTCTGGTACCTGTGCCTAGGAAATTTTATCTACTCTGTAAATAAATAAAGTTTTTTGACAGGAACTATTTTTCCAGGGCATAGGGGGCTACTTCCCGGGGTGCTTTTGAGATGTTTATAAAGACATTGAAAACACGTGGATTTGGGGGTAGCCCTGTTTGCAGATGCAAAAAAAAAAATCAGAAAATGTCCTGTACGTACCATGGTTTTTTGGTGTCAGCTAATGTGACAGGTATTGTTTAACACTCCCTCATTAATATTTTTTTTCATGAATTCAAATACCTGATGTTTTACGGGGAAGAAACGTGTACTGCTTTTTAATATACCGAAACTCGCTATTTCTGGGGATTGTGTAATTCTAAAAAAAATTCAGATAAATTTCAAAGGTAAAATAAAAGAAGAATACTTGGTATTAAAATACTAATTCATATCAGTAGAATTGAGTGCTATTAACGACATTTAGAGAAATAGGCTTTAAAAGGTTTTTATCATATCTTTGTTCGTCTGCACTTAAATTTCAAACCCGACAGAATTTGTAATTTTTGCCGTAAAAATTCATAATTTCTATACACTTTAGAGACTCACCGTAAAACTTTCAGGAAACTTTCTATGAAGTCTTTTCTGCACCTTAAGTGGAATTTTATGTCGATCCCACGTGTCGATTGAGTTTCAGAGAAATTTTCTACGTTGCTATTAATTTTTTTTTTCAGGAGAAGGGTGGGTGGGGGGGGGGGGTTGTTGACTTACTTATTCTAAACATTTGTTAAAGTGAGTTTGTAAATACATCTACGAACTTGAGCTGGATTGTGACCTTTGGATCAAGAGGTCAAAGGTCAAAGGTCATGGTCATCAAAGTATTTCATAAAGAAATATAAAACTAACGGCCATATCAAGTATACAAGTCATTTGAGCATTGCACGCGCGCGCAGGTGCAATGCATGAAAACCATATCATCTTGACTACACTTTTAATATGTTTCTATTCTTTGAGTTTCAAAACGTTTCATTAAAAATTTACGACTATATCAAGTAAATCGATTATTTAAGGCATTGCACGCGCACACGTGCATGCATGTCCTTGCATTCAAGTTTGATAGTAGCATGATGTAGGAATCCGTCATATCTATTCATATTCTAAATTTCATCCTGTTTTGTTGAGAATCAAAAAAGTTATAGGCATTTAAAGTTTAAGCCAATCAGATCGCAGCACACGTGGATGCGCGTGGTTTCTTGAAAATTTTTATAGATCATATTGTAGAACCTCCTAAAGTATGCCTATGTTTTAAATTTCATAGCATTTCGTCAAAAAACAGAAAAGATATTGAGATTTTTGTTTCAGCCAATCAGAGCAAAGCGCACGTGCATGCGCGTGAGTTCGTGCTTATTTGACAGTGTCACATTATTTACACTATTAATATATCTTTATATAATGAGTTTCAAATCATTTCATTAAAAAATGTAAAAGTTATAGCTATATTAAGTATATCAGTCATTTCACTCATATCACGCGCACGCACGTGCAGGCGTATGCGCGCAAAATGACCTTCGTTCCGCACACCTACACTACACACCTATTAACCCTAAAAAGGTTTTAGCTCAGTTGGGTGAACAGTTTCTGAGAACACTCGCGGACAAAAAAAGTACCGGAGAAGAAATAAGAAAAAAAATAATAATAATAATAATAATAAGAAACAGAGTAAAAACAATATGTCCCAAACGGGGAACATAACTAGTGCTAATTGTAACGGGAACCGTTACAGATGTTCCCCAAAACGCTCCCCCAAATCCCTTTTGATGCCATATTCCCTTTAAGATTCAATAATAAGACTACATCTGTGCATTTTTTTTACTTTAACAACGTTTTCCCAGAAGTATACCAATTATATCAAAATTTTAGCATTGCACGCGTGCCCATGTTAATGCATGTGCGCAATGATCATATAATCTTGTCTACACTTTCTCTATATTTAAATATACTGTATTTTAAAGCATTTAGACAAAAAGTATTTAAAAAATCACTCATTTAAGTGTATACTTAATTTCACTCGTTCCAAATGCACGCACGTGCGTGCACGTGCATGATGACCATACACTCTTGTAGGATGCCCTTATATATATCTATGTTCTAAATCCCATCCTGTTTGGTTGAAAACCAAGGGAATTATAGCCATTTCAAGTTTCGGCCAATCAGATTGCAGCACACGTGCATCCACGTGATTTCAAGAATCTTTTTCTTAATCATATTGTAGAATATCATACTGCATGACTATGTTTTAAATTTCAAAGCATTTCGTCAAAAAACAAAGGAGATATAGCTATTTAAAGTTTCAGCCAATCAGATTGCAGCACACGTGCATGCGCGTGATTTCTTTAAATGTTTTGTATATCATATTGCAGGATATCCTGACGCGAGACTATGTTTTAAATTTCAAAGCATTAAGTCAAAAAACAAAGGAGATATAGCCATTTAAAGTTTCGGCCAATCAGATTGCAGTGCACGTGCATGCGCGTGATTTCATGAATTTTTTTCCATATTTTGTGGTAGAATATCCTAATTCACGACAATGTTAAAAATTTCAAAGCATTTCGTCGTAAAACAAAAGAGATATTGAGATTTTTGTTTCAGCCAATCAGAGCAAAGCGCACGTGCATGCGCGTGAGTTCGTGCTAATTTGACAGTGTAATTTTATTAACACTATCAATATATCCTCATGTAATGAGTTTCAAAGCATTTCATCAAAAAATGTAAAAGTTATAGCTATATCAAGTATATCAGTCAATTTACTCATTTCACGCGCACGCACGTGCAGGCGTATGCGCGCAAAATGACCTTCGTTCCGCACACCTACACTACACACCTATTAACCCTAAAAAGGTTTTAACTCAGTTGGGTGAACAGTTTCTGAGAACACTCGCGGACAAAAAAGTACCGGAGAACAAATAAGAAAAAAAAAAATAATAATAACTAGTGCTTATTGTAACGGGAACCGTTAGATTACCCAAACGCTCCCCAACTCCCTTTTGGTGCCATATTCCCTGTAAGCTTCATTAAATAAGACAAACTCTATGCATTTGAGACTTAAACAACGTTTACCCAGAAGTGTACCAAGTTCATTCAAATTTTGCGTGCGCATGTGAATCCATGTGCGTAATGACCATATCATCTTGTCTACACAATCTATATATTTTTATATAATAAATATTAAAGCATTTAATCCAAAAGTATTAAAAAGATACGCTCATTCAAGTGTTTTTTTTTTTTTTTGCTCATTTCACGTGCACGCACGTGCATACATGAGCATGGTGACCATATATATATCATATTGTAGATGTCCTTACATCTATCTAAATTTCAAACCCACCCCGTTTGGTTGAAATCCAAAAAGTTATAGCTGTTTAAAGTTTCAGCCAATCAGATTGCAGCGCACGTACATGCACGTGTATGCATGTGCATGGTGACCATATTTTCTTGTAGTAGTCCAGTATATCTATCTATGTTCCAAATCCCATCCTGATTGGTTGAAAATCAAGGGAGTTATAGCTATTTAAAGTTTAAGCCAATCAGATTGCAGCGCACGTGCATGCACGTGTTTTCATGATAATTGCTATATATCTTGTTGTAGGATGTCCTAATGCATGGTTATTTTCAAAATTTCAAAGGATTTCGTCAAAAAATAAGAAAGATATTGAGACTTTAGTTTCAGCCAATCAGAGCAAAGCGCACGTGCATGCGCGTGAGATCTTGCTATTTTGACCATGTCATATTGTCTATGCTTCTAATATATCCTTATATAATAAGTTTCAAAGCACTTCATCAAAAATTTAAAAAGTTATGCCTATATCAATTAAATCGGTCATTTCACATGTTGCACGTGCACGCTCTTGCAAGCACGTGCGCGCAAAATGACCTTCGTTCCGCAAATCTACATAACATGTCTACTGACCCTAAAAACATTTCACCTTAGTCGGTGTATAGTTCACGAGATCATTCCCGGACAAAAAAGTACCCAGGAAGAAGAAGAAGAAGAAGAAAAATAATAATAATAATAAGAAACAGAGTAAAAACAATATGTTCCCCAACTTCGTTTGGGGAACATAATAATAATAACTAGTGCTAATTGTAACGGGAACCGTTACAGATGTTCCCCAAACGCTCCCCCAACTTCATTTTGGTGCCATATTCCCTCTAAGCTTCATAAATAAAAAACTCTACGCATTTTAAACTAAAACAACGTTTTTAAAAAAAGTTCACGATTTCTAAAAGTATATAGCAAATTTTTGCATTGCACGTGCGCACACTTGCATGCATATGCGGAATGACCATATCATTGTATCTACACTATTAATTTATTTTAATGTATTTAATATCAAGGCATTTAATGAAAAACAAGGGAAATACGCTAAATCAAGTGCATTTGTAATTATTGCAGCACGTGCACGCACGTGTATGCATGTGCATTTTTTTTCTATAAGGGGTCCATATCCTAATGATATTATGTTCTAAATCCCAAAAATTTTGGTGAAAACCAAGGGAGTTATAGCCACTTAAAGTTTTAGCCAATCAGATTGCAGCGCACGTGCATGCGCGTGATTTCATGAAAATTATTTTATATCATATCGTAGGATATCTTAATGTATGACTATGTTTTAAATTTCAAAATATTTTGTCAAAAAACAAATAAGATATTGAGATTTTTGTTTCAGCCAATCAGAGCAAAGTGCACGTAAAAATGCGCGTGCGTTCATGATGAATTTGACCATGTCCTCTTGTCTATAATACTAATATATTCTTATATTCTGAGTTTCAACACATTTCATCAAAAAATAGAAAAGTTAAGGTTATATCAATTATATTGGTCATTTACATGTTGCACGTGCGCGCTCTTGCAAGCACGTGCGCGCAAAATGACCTTGATTCCGCAAATCTACATAACATGTCTACTTACCCTAAAAAGGTTTTACCTACACCAGATGAACAGTTTACAAGAAACGCTGAAAGTTTCATAAAACCCAGGAAGGAAAAATAATAATAAGAAACAGAGTAAAAACAAAAGTTCCCCAACTTCGTTTGGGGAACATAATAATAAGAAACAGTAGTAAAAACAATATGTCTCCCCAACTTCGCTCGGGGAACATAATAAGAAACAGAGTAAAAACAATATGTTCCCAAACTTCGTTTGGGGAACATAATAAGGCAGCAAAATTCAAATTCTCATTTCTCTACTAGGATTTTTACATCGGGCTCGGAGTTGGTTTTATTCAGGAAGACAGGACTGGGTTCAAGGCGACTAGGGGTACCACACCGGTAATTGACCAATCAAAATGAACTCAGTCAATTGTAGTTCCATACATATAAAGCCGATTTTCCTTTCTTTTGAGAGTTTTTTTATTTCCTTCCAGGCCATTTTGACAACTCTGGTACCTGTGCCTAGGAAATTTTATCTACTCTGTAAATAAATAAAGTTTTTTGACAGGAACTATTTTTCCAGGGCATAGGGGGCTACTTCCCGGGGTGCTTTTGAGATGTTTATAAAGACATTGAAAACACGTGGATTTGGGGGTGGCCCTGTTTGCAGATGCAAAAAAAAAAAATCAGAAAATGTCGTGTACGTACCATGGTTTTTTGGTGTCAGCTAATGTGACAGGTATTGTTTAACACTCCCTCATTAATATTTTCTTTCATGAATTCAAATACCTGATGTTTTACGGGGAAGAAACGGGTACTGCTTTTTAATATACCGAAACTCGCTATTTCTGGGGATTGTGTCATTCTAAAAAAAATTCAGATAAATTTCAAAGGTAAAATAAGAGAAGAATACTTGGTATTAAAATACTAATTCATATCAGTAGAATTGAGTGCTATTAACGACATTTAGAGAAATAGGCTTTAAAAGGTTTTTATCATATCTTTGTTCGTCTGCACTTAAATTTCAAACACGACAGAATTTGTAATTTTTGCCGTAAAAATTCATAATTTCTATACACTTTAGAGACTCACCGTAAAACTTTCAGGAAACTTTCTATGAAGTCTTTTCTGCACCTTAAGTGGAATTTTATGTCGATCCCAGGTGTCGATTGAGTTTCAGAGAAATTTCCTACGTTGCTATTGATTTTTTTTTTCAGGAGAAGGGTGGAGGGGGGGGGGGGGTGTTGACTTACTTATTTTAAGCATTTTTTAAAGTGAGTTTGTAAATACATCTACGAACTTGAGCTGGATTGTGACCTTTGGATCAAGAGGTCAAAGGTCAAGGTCATCAAAGTATTTCATAAAGAAATATAAAACTAACGGTCATATCAAGTATACAAGTCATTTGAGCATTGCACGCGCGCGCAGGTGCAATGCATGAAAGCCATATCATCTTGACTACACTTTTAATATGTTTCTATTCTTTGAGTTTCAAAAATCAAAAATTTACGACTATATCAAGTAAATCGATTATTTAAGGCATTGCACGCGCACACGTGCATGCATGTCCTTGCATTCAAGTTTGATAGTAACATGATGTAGGAATCGTCATATCTATTCATATTCTAAATTTCATCCTGTTTTGTTGAGAATCAAAAAAGTTATAGGCATTTAAAGTTTAAGCCAATCAGATCGCAGCACACGTGGATGCGCGTGGTTTCTTGAAAATTTTTATACATCATATTGTAGAACCTCCTAAAGTATGCCTATGTTTTAAATTTCATAGCATTTCGTCAAAAAACAGAAAAGATATTGAGATTTTTGTTTCAGCCAATCAGAGCGAAGCGCACGTGCATGCGCGTGAGTTCGTGCTTATTTGACAGTGTCACATTATTTAAACTATTAATATATCTTAATATAATGAGTTTCACATCATTTCATTAAAAAATGTAAAAATTATAGCTATATTAAGTATATCAGTCATTTCATCATATCACGCGCACGCACGTGCATTTTGTATGCGCGCAAAATGACCTTCGTTCCGCACACCTACACTACACACCTATTAACCCTAAAAAGGTTTTAGCTCAGTTGGGTGAACAGTTTCTGAGAACACTCGCGGACAAAAAAGTACCGGAGAAGAAATAAGAAGAAAAAAGAATAATAATAATAACTAGAGCAAAGCTCGTTGCAAAGCAACGAGTAGGTCTTCCTTCTTCAGCGATAAGCAGAAAGTGAAAGTTTCAATCAACTTATGCTACCATTCTTTATTTCTTTGACTCAAATAGCAAAAACCTTTCCGGGTTAGAATAGGTCCTTCAGTACCCTCTTGCTTGTCGTAAAAGGCGACTAAATGGGGCGGTTCTTCGGATGAGACCGTATAAACTGAGGCCCCGTGTCACAGCAGGTGTTGCACAATAAAGATCCCTCCCTGCTTAAAGGCCATTAGTGCCAAGCATAGGCCTAAATTAACATGTAGTATTTGAATTAATTTTGCCATTACACATGCCTCAAAATTTAATTCGAATAAGCTTCCCTTTGTGTTCACATGGAGCTAATGCAAAGTAATTTAATTCGCAGTAAAGTAATTCGAATTAATAAAACTAATTTGAATTAAACTCCTCGTGTGAACAGAGCATCGATGCACCAAATATCAAGTGCGGTTTGACAGCCCGATCTAAATTAAAACTGAATAAGTATCTGCCCTCACCCTAACAATCACACCGTCAACATATTGTTACGGTGTATATTCAACAAATAATAAGTGTAGTGTGAATTACCCCTCCATGGTTACTGCGGTATTGCTCTTTTGCAGGGCAAAATAATAACGTTTGGCAAAGTTTTTGTTGAGAGATAATTAAATGACGTATATTTAACAATTACTTATATGTCATATTTCACCAAACTATATCATTTTGCCCTGCAAAAGAGCAGTACCGCAGTTACCGTGAAACGATCTATAAGAGTATCACTATGATGGATAGTGGAGTGTTGAATTTTTTGTTTTGAAAGTGAGTCTTGTTGATATTAAATGCTCACATATATTTACATAAAAAATAAAAAGCTCTTGGGAATTTTAAAAGGCTAACAGAAAGCGTCTGAGCCTTAAAACAGATAATGTATCGGTGTGTCTGTGTATTTCTAAAAATATCAATGCTCTAAGCTGCCATAGTAATTTAAATTTTAGGTAAAATAAATTTCTAACCTTCATTCCGATAGTCCACGCCAATCAAACTTTAAAATGTCACCGTCGACTTTTTCATCACTCGATACATTTATCACTGGGAACCACGAACCAGAGTCAAGAGTGCTCAGCTTGTTAAAGTAACAGTTGGAATTTCCTCGTAAACAATTCACACAAAAATTTATAAATCGGATAATTCTGCTGAAAATAATGCTCCAGAGGACTGATCAAGTACTTCGTAGCTTCAGATTAAATGTGCGTGCATGTCTACATACGGCCTGTGGCTTGTGTGGTAAGATTAATGCTCAACTTCACATGATTTCCAACTTTCAGTTTGATAAACATGTGCCGACTTTTGGGACACACTAATAACCGGATATACGAAAGACCTGATATTTACCTGATGTTTTTATTTTAGATTAAATGACAATATTGAGTACTTCAAATGACTCATTTAAATAGTTTATGACTATGATGCATAATGCTATACAAAAATTCGTTTGTTTGGAATATTTACTGACGATTTGGAATCAGGTCAAATAAGGTTTTTAGTATATCAGGTCTTTAGTACCTTCCCATTTCCCACAAGCATTTTGTAAAAAAACAAGAGGCCCCGAAAAGACTTCCTCTTAAATAATGCACAAGCGTCAAAAATCGGCCGCAAACCAGTTTATATAATTATTAAGTTCCTTTCAGAAACTAAAATTTGTGTGAGCTGTTTTTTTTTTTTAATTTCTTATATTTATCTGTTAAAATATGTTCGATTCCTCGGGACATGAAAAAAAATGCATGCGAAGATGCCGATTTTCTTCATGCATGATGCATGTACAATATTACAGATGTAGGCAATTAAACTGTGCATAGTTCTCTGCGTCTCTGCACTCAGTTTGGTACAACTTAACAAACTCTGGTGGAAGTTTGCTGTTTAAGTAGTTTTTACATAAAAAGTACAAAACTAAAGTTTAAATTAGCTATAGTTTTACCTTAATAAAAACGCAACAAATATATAACATGTGGGGCCCCTTGCTCTCTCTTCGAGTATGTTAACACCCCCCCCCCCCCACACACACACACAACTCCTTCTAGATCCACCACTACATTTCTTCTCTTTCAATCTCTTTGTTTTGGTGTTGAGATATGGCGGGAAATTGTTTGGCACATTGTAAAACGCGCTCTATCCTAGTCTCCTAGACCAACATGTAAGATGCTGTGCTTTCAAGAAATCAATATTTCATCATATTTTTGAAAAATATGGATAGGAAATGTTTAAATATACACTTCATTTTAAATAAATACAGCAGATCCTGTTTTAAAAAGAGAAAGTAAAATTGTTGATTTACAACGCGGTCTTTGTTTTAGACTATGCCTAACACTCGTACTTATTTTCTCCGCACTTCAGTTATGTCAGAGTTTGTCTATCACGATTGGATGAAATATTTACCCCATTATTTATAAAATTTAATTTTACGATTATTGTACTTTTTCCTAAACATTTAGACAATCTTTATTGAATATTGATTCGCCGGCGATATGAATGTTGAATACTTTATTTAAATTGTTAACTCCGCAGAAACGCACAGCGACTTAAAACTTTCATATCATATAACCGACCGCCTCCTGGCGGCCGGTAATAAATATTTTGATTTTACTTATTGCCATGTACATCATCACATTATATTAATTATTTGAATAAAAAGAAAACAGAGAAACACCGAATCAAAACAATATCTTTCATATGCATCAACGAAAACTATGCAAGAGGCCCAGTCAAGCCTTGGCTTATAGTAGACAACTTGTTCCTGTAACGTTTCTCACATATTTGTTTTATAAAAAAAACTATTAAATATAGCTTGAAGCTTATTTCTCTTTATATCAAACGACAAGATTTAATCAGTTCGAAACTATTTCAGTCAAACTTTTTCATAATATACCAATATTTTTAGCTATCAGAAAAAAACTTGTATGAGCTATTTACCCCTAATTATAGGGGCCAGCCCCTTTTCCTTGATCTTATATGAAAGCTCTCGTAATTATGCACAACTTTTGTAATATATTTCTTACCAAATTATTCTCGGTTCAAAAGTTATTACACAAAAAGAAGCATAATTTCATGGGAAAAAAAATACTAAAAATTGCTGTCACATAGCTTCCGATCTTTGAGAAATCAGCTTATAATTTTATCGATATGCACATCTACAATGTATTGGCTACAAGTTCTCAAACCTTCATGTAATTATCATATGTCGTTTTTGAGTTTATTAGTGGACATGAGACATCAAAATTATCAATTAAAGGGCAATAACTCACAAAGTAAGGCATGTATCAAAAAATTGAAAGCAGATGTAAATAGGTGTTAATACAAGGTATCTAACCTGAAAGTTTCATAAAAATCAGTCGAAAGGTCTTTGAGAAATCGCCTATCAAAAATCCGGCGGGAAAAAAAAAGCAAATAATAATAAGAAACAGTAGAATAACAGTAGGGTCTTCCGAAGGAAGCTCGGAAGACCCTAATAAGAAACAGAGTAAAAACAATATGTTCCCAAACTTCGTTTGGGGAACATAATAAGGCAGCAAAATTCAAATTCTCATTTCTCTACTAGGATTTTTACATCGGGCTCGGAGTTGGTTTTATTCAGGAAGACAGGACTGGGTTCAAGGCGACTAGGGGTACGACACCGGTAATTGACCAATCAAAATGAACTCAGTCAATTGTAGTTCCATACATATAAAGCCGATTTTCCTTTCTTTTGAGAGTTTTTTTATTTCCTTCCAGGCCATTTTGACAACTCTGGTACCTGTGCCTAGGAAATTTTATCTACTCTGTAAATAAATAAAGTTTTTTGACAGGAACTATTTTTCCAGGGCATAGGGGGCTACTTCCCGGGGTGCTTTTGAGATGTTTATAAAGACATTGAAAACACGTGGATTTGGGGGTGGCCCTGTTTGCAGATGCAAAAAAAAAAAATCAGAAAATGTCGTGTACGTACCATGGTTTTTTGGTGTCAGCTAATGTGACAGGTATTGTTTAACACTCCCTCATTAATATTTTCTTTCATGAATTCAAATACCTGATGTTTTACGGGGAAGAAACGGGTACTGCTTTTTAATATACCGAAACTCGCTATTTCTGGGGATTGTGTCATTCTAAAAAAAATTCAGATAAATTTCAAAGGTAAAATAAGAGAAGAATACTTGGTATTAAAATACTAATTCATATCAGTAGAATTGAGTGCTATTAACGACATTTAGAGAAATAGGCTTTAAAAGGTTTTTATCATATCTTTGTTCGTCTGCACTTAAATTTCAAACACGACAGAATTTGTAATTTTTGCCGTAAAAATTCATAATTTCTATACACTTT
>NW_026918233.1:0-13867 GCF_032062105.1 Saccostrea cuccullata
TTTTTCACCTGAGCCGAAGGCTCAAGTGAGCTTTTCTGATCACATTTTGTCCGTCGTCCGTCCGTCTGTCCGTCCGTCCGTCCGTCCGTCTGTCCGTCTGTCTGTCTGTCTGTCCGTCTGTAAACTTTTCACATTTTCGACTTCTTCTCAAGAACCACTGGGCCAATTTTGACCAAACTTGGTACAAAGCATCCTTGGGTGAAGGGGAATTTAAATTGTTAAAATTAAGGGACATATCCCCTCGCAAGGGGAGATAATCAAGAAAAGGCAAAAATAGGGTTGGGTCATTAAAAAATCTTCTTCTCAAGAACCACTGGGCCAGTAAAGCTGAATCTTATGTGGAAGCATCTTGGGGTAGTGTAGATTCTAAATTGTTCAAATCATGACCCCCGGGGGAAGGGCGGGGCCACAATGGGGAATCAAAGTTTTAGATAGAAATATATAGGAAAAATCTTTGAAAATCTTCTTCTCAGAGAACCACTGGGCCAGAAAAGCTGAAACTTATGTGGAAGCATCCTGGTATAGTGTAGATTCTAAATTTTTCACATCATGACCCCTGGGGGAAGGGCGAGGCCACAATGGGGAATCAAAGTTTTAGATAGAAATATATAGGAAAAATCTTTGAAAATCTTCTTCTCAAGAACCACTGGGCCAGAAAAGCTGAAACTTATGTGGAAGCATCCTGGTATAATGTAGATTCTAATTTGTTCAAATCATGACCCCCGGGGAAGGGCGGGGCCACAATGGGGAATCAAAGTTTTATATAGAAATATATAGGAAAAATCTTTGAAAATCTTCTTCTCAAGAACCACTGGGCCAGAAAAGCTGAAACTTATGTGGCAGCATCCTGGTATAGTGTAAATTCTAAATTGTTCAAATCATGACCCCCGGGGGAAGGGCGAGGCCACAATGGGGAATCAAAGTTTTAGATAGAAATATATAGGAAAAATCTTTGAAAATCTTCTTCTCAAGAACCACTGGGCCAGAAAAGCTGAAACTTATGTGGAAGCATCCTGGTATAATGTAGATTCTAAATTGTTCAAATAATAACCCCCGGGGGAAGGGCGGGGCCACAATGGGGAATCAAAGTTTTACATAGAAATATATAGGAAAAATCTTTGAAAATCTTCTTCTCAGACCAGTGGGCCAGAAAAAGTGGAAGCTTATGTGGAAGCATTCTGGGGTAGTGTAAATTCTAAATTGTAGGAATCATGACCCCCAGGGGAAGGGCGGGGCCATTATAGGGAATCAAAGTTTCACATAGAAATATATAGGAAAAATCTTTGAAAATCTTCTTCTCAGGAACCACTGGGCCAAAAAAGCTGAAACATATGTGCCCATGGAAGGATCATGGGGTAGTGTAGATTTCAAAATGTCTAAATTATGATCAGTGGGGTAGGGTGTGGATGCATTCAGGGTTCGACACTAACGGTGGACCGGTGGCCCGAGTCCACCAAAAAATTGGAAGGTCCACCAAATGTTCTGGACTAGGTGGACCGTCGGTCCACTGAAAATTTAAACACCGTATTGAAAAAACAGTGAAATTCCAGGGTTTTTTTCTTTAAATAGAAATCTGTAACTCAAATTTTTAATTTCTCCACACTTGTATTTTATAAGAAATTTTATATGTACTAAAATAAGGTTTTAGGTAATTAGGGGGGACCTAGCAACTCGAGAGTATTTACACTAAAAATCATAACTCCAATATTAACAATAATATTGAGACGCAAGAATACTCAACACGGACCTTGAATAATTCAATTCAAAGCATGAAAAATCCGTGCCAAGTTAGCCAGTCTCTCCTCTGTTGTTAAATTAAGCCGGGGTAACTGGACGTGTCACTGAACGCACACTGTTGGGGATAATTTGAATTGATTGACAGTTGCATTTATGCAGTGCCATTGTTGTTTTTTATAGATGTAATTTACATTTTATGAACTATTACCTGCAATTTCATTTTTTCTTGATATACATTATATCAATACTTATTAAAATAAATATAATAAATTTAGAAAATAATTAAATAATACACATACATGTGCCTATGTCAGTTTTGCATCGTTGTAAAAAAAATGATCTAGCCTTAGATACATGAAAAAAATCACTTGTTTATATTTTAACAGATTAATTAATAATAGGAATTTTAAATTTTATCTACCTTCGGAAATGAAATAAATGCAGGTTTTCACCATTGTAACTTAATGATGATTATCAAAATATTTTTTTGGTTTGTAGATTAATACGTTTTTTTCAAAGTTTTACAATATTTCTGAAAAAACATTTAATATCGGACTAATTGATTTGATTCTATTGACTGGTCAGATTAATGCTTGATTAGTCTGACTGGAATCGGTATATATTATAGTTAGTTTTAATTAATGCCTTGTGTAATGATTCATTCATTAATTCAAACATATATAAAGGTCCACCACAAATTGAGAAGGTCCACCAATAATTTTTGACAAGTGGACCTGCGGTCCACCAAGGTAAAAAAGTTAGTGTCGAACCCTGTGCATTATGTATAACAAGGGGGAAATCTGGTAAAGAACAGAATGGTCAACGCTTCTCAGGTGAACGATGTGGCCCATGGGCCTCTTGTTGATCTTTAAAAAAATATCCGTTCTGTGTCAACTAAGCACTTTGAAGAAAATAATATTGTACGCAGTAAACATTACAGCGATGTATATACAAATAAGTACAAAAATACTAAACATATTATTTATTCAATCGATTCTGCATTTTGGAGATTTAAGGTTCCGTCAATAAATTCATTTTCTCTATTTACGTAGTGACAATGACTCTGACTTGTAAGTGGGAATAGAACTTTCGAGATAAAGGCGGAGGTAGTATTCAT
Organism: Saccostrea cuccullata; assembly: GCF_032062105.1. Classification (NCBI taxonomy): domain Eukaryota; kingdom Metazoa; phylum Mollusca; class Bivalvia; order Ostreida; family Ostreidae; genus Saccostrea; species Saccostrea cuccullata. The sequence goes on from NW_026918233.1 coordinate 2,855, forward strand.
GACGTCGCAGACGTCTATATCCACACTTTTCACATAAAAAAATATTTAGACTTTGAGTTTCCATATATATCCACTTCTGCATGAAAGATTACGTTGGTTACTGCTTTCAGTATATGCATAGTTTAAAGTTGTCAGCGTAGTGTAAATCTGTAATGTCTATTATGATTATATTTAAAAAAAAATATTCTTAATTCATTCTCTAATTTGAATGCGAAATTACCCCGGAATCCGAGTTTTATTTTCGATTCTAAAATATTATATGTACTCAAAAGGGAACTGAGAGATAGAAGAGTAATGTAATACCGTTGTAAAGCCTTTAGAAATAAATTGATATCTGCAACTTAAAAGAAAAAAAATCAATCTATAGATTGGATTTGGTTTTAACACGTATATTTCATTGATTAAAAGTCTTATAGTGTTATTTATTATACATGATTTATATCCTTTATATACCCGAGAAGTTATTAAAGATGTGAAAAAGCGTTTCTGTGTTGAAATAATGCTACGCTAAAAACATGATACAAAAACATCTGCAAAGGTCTGTTGATATGTTAGATAAAGTATACGAATGAACACACTTTTATGCAATGCTATAATTATATGTATGTATGTACATGCAACCTTAAGTATTTTCCTTTTAATTCATAAAACATAAAATTACCGAGTTTGTAATTCTTTTGAAGCCCCCCCCCCCCCTCTTGATTTTATTCGGAGACATTATTGCAACTATAGGCCTTTGAATTATAAATTCGTTATACAATTAAATCTGGAACATTTGATTATAATTACCATTAACATGTATACAGAATTCTTATTCTATAATAGTAGATTTTTCATTACGCAAGATACTGAAATTTACATGTCTGAGAGAGAGAGAGAGAGAGAGAGAGAGAGAGAGAGAGAGAGAGAGAGAGAGAGAGAGAGAGAGAGATATTCCCTTTTAATCCTGATTATCCTATCCATTTACATAGACAAAAAATCAGTTCTATATCAGTTGTACCCATTATTTATTAAATATTTTCTGATTTCATAGTCCGTCATAGTCACTCTCTGTATATTTTTTCTGCTTAAGAAGTATTACACTAAGTGCACACATGTATTGACCTGTCAATCAAAATCACCGGACGCTGTATGCATTGCAATAAAGTTGTTCGAAATGATTTTTATTATTAAGTATGATCTTTAAGAAAATCTGATGCAACAAATTTGAGAAATGAAAAATAAAATAAAAACATGGCTAGAGCATCATATATCTGTATTATGGACTTCAGTTGTGGGACGTGGAGACCGGTCCGTCAGATGAGATCGTTTAAATCGAGGTCCCGTGTGTCAGATGGTACTGACTCAAAAAAATTCCTCACTGCTCAATGGCGATTAGAGCCAAATTATAGAACAACATTTTGCAGTCTCCACCGGCGAGTGGAGGCTTCTCCATGTGAAAAAATTCTCGAGAGGGACATTAAACAACATAAAATCAATTGATCGCTGAATAATTCCTGTAATTGAATTCGAATAATCTTTCTGCTGACAAATCTCGAGTATTAGTAAAAATCAACGACTTTACGTTAAATGTGGTCGATGTAGGTAAAATATTTTTAGGGTTAGTAGACATGTTATGTAGATTTGCCGAACGAAGGTCATTTTGCGCGCACGTGCTTGCAAGAGCGTGCACGTGCAACACGTAAAATGACCAATATAATCGATATAGCGGCAACTTTTTTATTTTTTGATGAATTGCTTTGAAACTCATAATGTGAGGATATATTAGTAGTATAGACATGATGACATGGTCAAAATAGCAAGATCTCACGCGCTTGCACGTGCGCTTCGCTCTGATTGGCTGAAACTAAAGTCTCAATATCTTTCTTGTTTCTTGTCATAATCCTTTGAAATTTTGAACATAGTCCTACATTATAAAGATCTACAGCCTGATATGTAAGAATTTTCAAGAAAGCATGCGCATGCACGTGTGCTGCAATCTGATTGGCTGAAACTTTATATAGCTATAACTCCCTTGGTTTTCAACCAAACAGGATGGAATTTGTAACATAGATAGATATAATGGACTTCTACAAGAAGGTATGGTCACCATGCACATACATACACATGCATGTACGTGCGCTGCAATCTGATTGGCTGAAACTTTAAACAGCTATAAGTCCCTTGGTTTTCAACCAAACGGGGTGGGATTTAGAACATAGATAGATGTAATGGACTTTTACAAGAAGGTATGGTTACCATGCTCATGTATGCACGTGCGTGCACGTGAAATGAGTAAAATCAAAAATACACTTGAATGAGCATATTTTTTAATACTTTTGGATTAAATACTTTAATATTTAGCATATTTAAATATATAGATTGTATAGGCAAGATGATATGGTCATAACGCACATGCATTCACATGCGCACGCGTTCGATGCTAAAATTTGAATGAACTTGGTACACTTCTGGGTAAACGTTGGTAAAGTCTCAAATGCATCGAGTTTGTCTTATTTAATGAAGTTTACAGGGAATATGGCACCAAAAGGGAGTTGGGGAGCGTTTGGGGAAACATCTTGTAACGGTCCCCGTTACAATCAGCACTAGTTTCATAGACTTTGAAGAAAAAAACGGAAAATGTTATTTCTGTAACTAAATATATGCAAGACTTAATATGTTAGATTAAAAATAATTATTTCTAAGGTAATTCTCCGATAAAAAAAAAACGGATTTTGTTCGTTCTATTATACGATGTACATGTATGTGGGTCGTATAATTTGATTGAATTGGATATCATGATATGCAGAAAGGGGGATACAATTGAACAAAAATGGCAGCATGGAATGACTTAAATTATAATTATCCTTATGTTTCCAATGATTCAATGTCTGATAAATTTGCCAATTATTCAACTTTTTTATTTGCAGAAATTTAAAATTAATTAATTACAAATAGGCTCAAGAGATAAACACAGATAATCAAAACTCCCGAAAATCATGCCTTGTCCATGTATATTTGTCGACTAACTAGTTATGTAAGCATTGAGAAATGTTTATTTCTTAGTAAAAAAAAAAATATATATATATTTACTTTCAATGAATTGATTTCAAGATTATCTTGACCACAATAAGAAGTAAATAATAATTAAAATCAGATTTTTCAAAAAGGCGTTAAAGATCTAAGTACGGTTTATCACAATATTTATCGCGCTATTTGACGAGAACTTAATATTGTACGACTTACTATATTGCTTGTTTATGGGCGATAATTAGTTCGTTCTGCATTCTTTTATGTAAATTGCGCTTTTTCATATTATTTGGATTTTAATCAATAAATTAATAAAAACAAAAAAAAGGAAAATGCTTATTTTACAAATAACATTACGATAAAAACTTACAAAACGAAATTTACACGATTCTAAACGCACGATCTCGTACGATTAAAAACGCACACGATTGAGTCTGATACACGAACGATCTTGCACGTTACACGAACGATCACTCACGATACACGAACGATTCTACACGATTGGTTTGTCAACAATAACGTTCCAGCCACTGTATTAAATAAACTAACTAAGTACATAGTTATGATGAGCAAGAGTGCCTCTACCAAAATTGTGAATTTTATGGCCCCAGGGTCAGGGGTTCTGATGTTAGGGTGGGGCTCTATTGATTATAAATAGTGAAAATACATGAATTCTTTGAAAATCTTCTTCTCTGCTCCTAGGTATTAAATAAACTAACTAATACATAGTTATGATGAACAAGAGTGCCTCTACCAAAATTGTGAATTTTATGGCCCCAGGGTCAATGGTTCTAGTGTTGGGGTGGGGCTCTATTGATTATATAGTGAAAATACATGAATTCTTTGAAAATCTTCTTCTCTGCTCCTAGGTATTAAATAAACTAACTAAGTACATAGTTATGATGAGCAAGAGTGCCTCAACCAAAATTGTGAATTTTATGGCGCCAGGGTCAAGGACTCTGGTGTTTGGGGGTGGGGGGGCTCTATTGATTATAAATAGTGAAAATACATGAATTCGTTGAAAATCTTCTCCTCTGCTCCTAGGAATTAAATAAACTAACTAAGTACATAGTTATGATGAGCAAGAATGCCTCTTCTAAAAATTATGAATTTTATGACCCCAGGGTCTGGGGTTCTGATGTTAGGGTGGGGCTCTATTGATTATATAGTGAAAATACATTAAGTCTTTGAAAATTTCCTTTTCTGACTCTGGATATAAAGCAGATGAACTACCTATATAGTGATGATGAGCAAGGGCCCTAATCTTGCAGAATTGTGAATTTCAAGGCCCCAGGGTCAGGGGTGGGGTGGGGGGGGTCCTGCTTATATACTGAAAATGAATTAATTATTTGAAATCTGCTCCTTTGTATTTATAAAACATTTATTTATTTTTTGATAGGCAATTTTAAGGGTGCCTTTTAAAAATTTGTGCAATGTGTGGACCTAAGGTCAGGGGTTTATGTCACAGTGTTAGGGGCACTACTGATTATTGCTGAATATTACTGATTTGTTGGAGTGCATTTATGTTCCCCTACCCTGCGTATGGGTATTCAGTAACCAAGCTAAGCAACTGCTAAGTGTATTGTTATGATGATCAATGGTGCCTCTTTCAAAATTGTGAATGCCATATAGCATCTGGCTTAAAACATGAATCAAATTCAATACACTGCAGGGATCGACACTAACTTTAAAACCATAGTTGTCAGCAGGGCTAGTAATTTCTAATTTTTACTAGCCCTGTTCATCTATTAGTTGTCCAGCAGCCAAAGGCTGCTGGCCGAGTCGCGAAGCGACGAGGGGTGTATGTGCGGAGGGGGTTTCCCCCTCCTGCTGTGGGGTACAGGGGCCTCCCCAGGAAAATTTTGAAAATAGAGATGCGAAATCTTGCATTCTGGCTGAATTTTGGGTGGTATTATATGTCACTCTATGGTTGTACCTAAGACATTTTTACTGTTCGAAAATTTCTATATTTATATCATTTAGGGTATTTTGAATCACCTTTAAAGTTTACATTTTTGACTTAAAAAATTATAATTATGTTGATAAAACATATTTGAAAATAAATTTAACAATTATCAGGTATATTGTATGTAAATTATAGTAATTTTTCGTGCTCTTAGTGAGTAATTGGTAAAATTTACTGTAGCCCTGCAGGGCAAGTTTAAAGACATGTTTGGTAGCCCAACTTCAATATTCAGTTGTCCCGGGCCAGCGGGCTAGCGTTAGTGTCGAACCCTGCACTGTAACTGGAAAGTTGTTGCATAATGCTCAGGTGACCTATAAGGCCCGTGGGCCTCTTGTTGATGGTTTCAAACATGTTTTAAAAATGTAAATAGAAGGAATGTTTTAAGTTTTGTGTGAGTTATTGGTGTGAAAATCACACAGACTTGTCACATAGGCATATTTCATGAAGCGTGCTAATGCTTCATGAAAAATATGCCTACGTGCAAGTCTGTGTGATTTAACACACCAATAATTCACACTAAACTTAAAAACATTCCTAATATTTACATTTTAAATGAAGGCATACCTAGGTAAAGTAGAATCAAGTTTGCTCAAATCATGACCGGTGCCCCCAGGGGTAGGATGGGGGACAATGAGCAATCAAACTTTTAAATTTCAAAGCATGGAAATATCAATAATAAACTTTCTCAACAACATTAAAGCCTTGATTTGATATACTTATAAGGGTGCATGCTCAGGTAGTGCAGTTTCAAGTTTGTTTAAATCTTGACCTTTGTGGGTAGGGTGAGGCCACAATGGACGATTGAAATTTTACATAGGAATATGTAGGAAAATTGTTTAAAAATCTTCACCTCAAGAACAGAAAAGCTATGATCAGTCATATTTTTATGGAAGCATCCTCTGGTAGTGTAGATTCAAGTTAAATCATGACCCCCGGGGGTAGGATGGAGCCCCAATGTACGATCAAAGTTTTATATAGGAATATAGATAAAATCTTCTCCCCTAGAACAGCAAAGCCATGATTGGTCAATTTTTTTTAAGCATTCTCTGGTAATGTAGATTCAAGTTTGATCAAATCATGACCCCCAGGGGTAGGGTGAGGCCACAATGAACTATAAATTTTTACATAGAATATACAGGGAAAAACTTCAAAAATCTTCTCAAGAACTACAAAGCCATGATTGGTCATATTTATATGGTAGTGTAGATTCAAATTTGTTCAAATCATGACCCCTGGGGGTATAGTGGGGCCACAATGGACAATAAAAATTTTATAGAGGAATATGTAGGAAAAATCTGCTCATGAACAACAAGCCATGATTGTGTAGATTCAAATTTGTTTAAATCATGAATAATTGGGGGTAGGGTAGGGCCAAAATTAAAGTTGAAACTTGTAGGGAAAAAAGCCATGTAAGGGATTAATAGTTTTTGCCCTTTCTGTCTGTCCATCTGTTTGTTCCTCTGTCTTTCTTTTTGTCAGCAGAAACTTTAACCTTGCTCAAAACTTTTGAGTAGGTGGCACTATGGCTTTCGTATTTCACAGGTATATTCCTTGTGACAAGACCTTCATTGGGTACCACCAAATTTGACCTCTTGACCTTAGAGCTGGGCCCTTTTACAAAAAATTATCTCTTTTATCTTGGTCATAACTTTTGAACTGTTCGTGCACATGATACTTCACAAGTGTATTCATTGTGACAAGACCTTTCAGTGGGAATAAATATCTTTGACCTTACTGTTTGACCCTTTTTAAAAAATTTAACCTTGGCCATAACTTTTGAACAGTTAGAAGAAGGGCTTTCAAATTTCACAGGTGTATTCCTTGTAACGAGATCTTCCTTTAGGTACTAGCAATTTTGACCTTGAATTTTGGAGTTTGACATGTATGAATTTGAGAAAATTCAACCCTGGCCTTAAGCTGCCATACAGGGGCAGCAGTGTTTCACAAACACATCTTGTTTTATCTTAAAATATGATGTCTTTGAAGCTCTCCAGGCTTTTGAAGTTTTTGGTTGGAAAGGGGATTTAAAATACAATTTTGACATCATTCAGATTTGATAATTGGTAATTGTTTGCAAAATTTAATTTGCATATAGATCAACGTGGTAGCAATGAATAATGATGTAAAATATACTGTTTTACAGGTTTCAACATTGCATACAGACGACAGAGAAAAAGTAAGATAGGTCCACAGCACAAGATTTCAAAAGAGGAAGCCATGAAATGGTTTCAGCAGAAGGTATAAAACATTTAGGAGAAATTTGCAAACAGAAAAAAATACAAATGTTAGGAGATTTGGAATGAAAAATAATTTTGAAGTTCAATAAAGAGAGTTTTTAGCTCGACTGGTCAGAGACCAGAAGAGCTTGTGCGATAGTAATGATCTGTCGTCTGTCTGTCTGTAAACAATTTTCAAAATGCTACTCCTCCTATAGTTTTGGTCTGATTTCAATATAACTTAGCACACAAGTAGACTACACTAGGATACATAATTCTAATAATTGGTTTTTGATTTCAATGAACGGTGTTGCTGTGCTTACTAAAAATAGAAATTTTTTGTGAAATAGTTTTAAAATGCTACCCCTCTTACAGTTTTGGTTTGATTTCAGCATAATTTGGCACACAAGTAGATTTAACTAGGATACATAATTCTGTAGTTGGTTTCTAGATTTCGATGAATAGTGTTGCCATGGTTACTAAAATAGACATTTATGTGAATTTTCAAATGCTACTCCTCCTACAGATTTGTTCTGATTTCAATATAACTTGGCATACAAGTAGACTACACTAAGATACATCATTCTGTTTATCAGTTTTCAATTTCGATGAACGTGTTGCCTTGGTTACATAAAATAGAAATTTCTGTAAAATACTTTCAAAATGCCACTCCAAATACAGTTGTAGTCTGATTATAATATAATTTGGCATGCAAGTAGACTACACTGAGATACATAATTATTAGTTTTGTGTTTTTGATGAACGATGTTGCCATGGTAACTAAAATTGAAAATGCTGTAAAATTTTATTAAAAGCTACTCCTACAGTTGTAGTCCTTTTGCAATCTTGCTACAAAAAGAGACTTAATCAAGGATCATTATTCTGTTTATTGGTTTTGTAAAGTTTTATGTCCCAACTGCTACTTTTCTCTTCCTTTATTATAAGTTCAAACAAGTAGAGCTACAGTCGACATTACCATTATGCACAATGAGAAGTAAAGAAAAATATCAATCATTACATTTGGAGATAACAAACTTAGAAAATCAATGAAAGGCTTCCTCCTACCTCTACTCATTGAAATAAAGATTTAGGAAAACAAATTGTTATATGTATTTAGCCTTATGTCATTAATCAGAACGGAAATCAGAACGGAAATCCACAAGCTTTTTGAAGAGAATAAAACCAAGCCCAGTCCTATAGGTCAGATCCCTATCTATAACTAGAGGTACTGTGAGCAATGAGCTCACTAAATGATACCCCCCGCCTCCCATAATTTCGATGTTTTGCTATTGTTTTATGCGTGTTTAATGTGTAAAGAGGAATAACTCGTCTTATCAAATGTTATCCAGAAGCTTCTATAGGTGACGTGATAGGATATAAATATAGAATATAATGGCAATGTCCATGTTTTGCCATGGGAAACCTAAAATAAGTGTCGAATAAAAAAGTAGAATAGGAGGTGCACAATGGCAATATGTAATAAAGATTCTGTGAAAGTCTCATTAAATTTCACTCAGTAGTATAAGAGGAGTTGCGGATAAGAGATGGGTACCCCAAAGCGTAACAGACGGACGGACGGACGGACAGACGGACGAAATTAACGATTACTATATACCCTCCCCGCTTTTCAAGCGGGGGGTATAAAAGTGATCCTTTTCTCATTTTGCAGTATTAGGCAGGACACAACAGCTGGATTAGACTAATTCTTATTCTCTTACATATATATTTTGGCATGATCGATAATGAGAATAGATAATAATAGAAGTCAGTATTAAAGTTTAATTAATAAGAAATAAAATGCATATAAATGGCTTCAATGTCTTACTACATGAATTACAACAGATCAAATACATAACTGAGTTCGTTAATTGTTAAATGATACAAATAATCTAAGCTAAAATATACTAAATGTCATATTCATGTAATCAATGTACAATAAAAATGATCATTTTACTTAAAATAATTTAATGTGGAGGGTATACAATTTTGGCTAGTGTTAGTTCAGAAAAAAGATCAGACCTGAAAATTCAAATCCGCATTTTCTGTTAATTGTTTTCAAGGTTATCACTAAAACAAAAAAGAGGAGGTTTATAAGTTGTGTCAACAATGATAGAAACAAGTTGCTTCCTGGACTGCATTACATGGACCATATGCACTCATTTCTAAATGAAATTCTATTAAAAACAATTTCTAAGTTTATTGAATATTCAGGTAGATTCGTTTACATTTTCTACAATGATCTGCCTACTTTGACTGATAATATTTTTAAAATTGTTAAATTTTATTTCTGATTGACCTATAGTTTTGTCATTTTAAAAAATCAGACTATGTTGATAATGTAACCCACCCAAAATGGCTGTGACTTGACATCTGTTCTGGATTTGTATTGAAGAAATTTATCATTAGAAAAATAGATCTAATGACACTTGTGTAGCACAGCTCTGTACTATGCTATTTTTTGGAGACCCCCCTCCCCCACATGGAAAACTGTTGCTACAGGCTTGTATCAAGGATGTCTTGGATTGCTGTATATCAAATTATATTACAAGCCTTCATGCACAAAACTAATACCGGTGAAGACTTGTCCTTTTAAAACCTAGAACTAGTCCTTGAATGAAGTTTATAATTCAAGTTCTTAAGTTACATGTATCTATATATTGCAAGTTCTTCCTTAAAAAGCTTGCGCCATAGAATCAATGTTTAGTTTATACATAAAATATAATTATGTATAATAAAGAAATTGGCATCTGCCAATGAATATATAAATATGATATGCAGATTTTAAAGAAAGATTTGCCAATGAATGGCATATTCTAATTCGAAAAGAGCGAATTATTCTACGGGCATGTTGTCTAAAGAGTGAACTCTCTAGCATTCTCGCGCATGCCTAGCCTGACTTTTCCCAATGGCATCTGGTTGAACCTCGTTTATATATTTACTGCGTGGAACCTGACAAAACATGACATTTTTTGGGGGGTATTAATTTTAATTTTTTTCTTTTTCAGTATGATGGTATCATTCTTCCTGGAAAGTAAAAGACTGTGTACCTAAGAAAAAAAAATAAATAAATCCAGGTCATAGGATGGGTTGTTTTATTTTTTTTTTTAAATGTGTGTCAAAAAAAGCATGGTAAAATGTGGTGGAGAAATGATTCTGTGATCAAGACCATATATTTTATGTGTAATATTATGTCTATATTTATCAAATACTTTGCTTCAGAAAATTGTATTCACAGTATAGTCTGGTCTGATTTTTAGAAAAAAATACTTCTGATGGCAAATAATTCTTATTTGGTCCAGCATAGTTTTTTAGCCTAATTCGAGTATGCTGAATCCGAAAAAATATGCTGGCCTTCATGAAAATGGCGTTAAAGAGGTCAAAATGGCGATTCAAAATGGTGGACATCCAATTTTTCTAATTTTCTCTCAATATCGTTAAAAAAGAAGAAATAATGTGTGAATATCTTACTGAGTGTAATACAAGTATAAAAATGATAATAGAATGCTAACATTATTAGTTTTACTCAGAAAATTTAGCCGTTTTTACACTTAATTCGAATTTTCTCTGATTTATTTGTCTATTGTCTCTTTATTCTTCTTGTTCAGGATTTTACATTTGCAAATATCCATACACTGCAAATTTGTATTTTTTCCTCTACATCTCACTATTCTACAATTGAATAATGGTGCAGCTGTAAGTTAAAAGTCAAAATGGCGATTCAAAATGGCGGATATTCCTTTTTTTCAAATTATTTCTTAATGTCGTTTACATAGGAGAAATGATTTGTGAATATCTTACTGAGCGAGTACAATTAACTAATGT
>NW_026918234.1:0-13599 GCF_032062105.1 Saccostrea cuccullata
TATACATGGCTAATTTATTAACACCCAGCTTCCTTAATAGCATAGTTGGTAAAGATAGAAAGTTTTATCCCCAAGTGCTGATGGATTCTAAATTTTCATTGAATATTTACATTACACTACAGGGAAAGAATACTATAATGTGGCCTATCAGGATGAACAGTGAATAAATCTTATTGACTCTCATGACTTTGTCTAAAGGCTGTAACCTTATAGCTAATGTAAGATGATCTGATTGCATGGAATTAGAATTTCTTGGTGTTTCTACTACCAAAAATCTTCTTATGAGTGCATGTGGACCTTCTGTTGTTTTAATATACCTTGAAACATGACACTTTATTCATTAAAGGTACTTTCAGTATCATTTGTATCATTTCTATGAGCTTTTATTCTTTCTATTAATAATCTAGTAACTAGATGGTGTCATGAGACAGTAATACCCGCACTAAGGTTTTTGCCTCTAAATACACACTCCTTCATATTGGACTTTCCAAGGAAAAAGTCAAAATAATTCTATAATTATCACCGTACATGTATTCGTCTAATTGAGCATAAAATTTTCAGGTGACCATATGATCTATGAGCCTCATATATGTATTTTGTATACTTAGTTCATTACCAGTCTGAAATGACAGACTTTAATTAATGAAGTAAATTACACTGTACTTAATTAGCTAGATTCTGATAAATATATACTTTGCCCATAATTTGGAACTTTTTAAATTTACTTTCTCAACGACATAAAATATTATTTTAGTACAAAGCATTTTGGATGAATTTATCAAAATGTGCAAACTGTTTATACTATTTGGTCAGGAAAAAAACCATTGAAAATACAACCCAATTAATTTGTCAATGCCTATCCCCTCATCCCCCCCCCCCACCATCACCATCACACACACACACACTCTCTCTCTCACACATTTTTAAAAATAGACCTAGATGGCAAAGTTATGTGAAAACATCGTTTATTATGATAGTTTGAAATTTGTTCTTGTACTAAACAGTTTTACGTGTGAACATCCATTATCATATTTTTAGATATCACCACCCGGCACACCACGGCCGATTCATACTTCATCCGATGAAGGCGACGGAATCAGCAAAGGTTTGCCGAATGAGATTATTTAGCACATGTATGCTGACGGTGTAGTGTGGTCAGTTAATGAAAATCATTTGTGTTTTAATTGGATTATATGGATTATATTTCATGAAGTTGAAAAGACCTAAGACATTCGGTAAGTACACAATTTAGTATAGATTGCATAAAAATAAATAAATGCAATTGGTTAGGTTGAAGTTCAAAAAGGGTCAAAAATCATCGCATGCCACAGTCGACAAATTCCACATTGTCAAGTTATCTCCCGTTGCGGACATTCAGTATATACAGGCACAGATCCAGAATTTTTTTTTTCGGAAAGGGGGGGGGGGGGGGGGGGGGGTCACACCTCAGTCAAAAAAAATCCAGCCCAAGATTTCCTGAGAAGCAAATAAAAAAAATAAAAACAATGATGGTGGGGTCCATGTTTTCTAAGGGGGAGGATGTCCAAAGTCATTTTTATTCTCTTCAGTAAATAGTCTTATTCAAATAACTGCAAATTATAGGGAGGGGGGGGGGGTCTGATCTCCCTAGCCACTGACTCCTGTACCTGATCTTATGACTCCATAATAGTAGAAAATTTTTCCATTTGACTATATTTACATATTTTGTTTCCTGTGTTTATGTCTGTTTGTTTGTCCAAAGAAACTTTTACCTTGCCCATAAGTTTTAAGTGGATTTGGCTATACACACGGCTTCCATATTTCATCGGTAAATTTCTTTTGGCAAAACCTTTTAATGGGTACCACCAATTTTGAACTCTTGATCTCTTAACCTTGGAGTTTGACCCACTTTTACAAGAAAAATACCTTAAACTTGGCCTAAGTTTTGAACAGTTGGTGCTAGGACTTTCATGCTTAACATGTGTAATCATTGTGAACTTTAAACAGGTATAAATATTTTTAACCTTGACCCTAGAGTTGAACCCAATTTAATTTTAACCTTGGCAATAACTTTTGAACAGGTGAGGAAGTACTAGGGATTTCTCTCTTATTTTACATGTGTATTCCGTTGTGACAAGACTTTCCCTTTGACACCAACAATTTTGACCCTTTGACCTTGACCTTGGAGTTTGACTTACATTTGAGAAACTTCAACCTTTGCCAAAAGCTGCCATAACAGTTACTGTCACAACAAACAAACAAATTACTAAGAAAAACACAGTATACATGCACATATTTTATATTCAACAGATTATACTTCTGGTCATATCTCTAGTTCTCCCTTGAATCAGACATGGTGATATGAATATTTTAAAAATAATTATTATAAGAGCTGAAAAGGTTGTGCATATTAAAATATACAAAGCTCTGCGGATGAATTATAGATATACCAGTTTAGCTTTATTTTGCTTCCCAAACCACCTTGATTAACTATTTACAAGCATACTGTTTTCTGAAATGTACTGTTTTCTATCGTCCATCTGTTTGTCTGCAAACTTTTCACATTCTTAATTTTTAAGAACCACTGGGCCAATTTCAACCAATTTACATGTAAATATGCAGGGGACTTTTTCCAACATAAATCTTCTTCTCAAGAACAGCAAGGACATTTACTGTCCCCCATTTTCGCTAAAGCTAGGGGACATTAAATCTCATTTGTTTGTCAGTCTGTCCATCTGTCACAATAAATTTAACCTTGGTCGTCATGGTCATATATTTTGAATGAGAAGACACGGGACTTCTATATTAAACATGTGTATTAGTATTTAACTGGGACAATACCATTCTAAATACACTATGATTTTTATTACCCATGACCTTGAAGTTTGACCTACTGTCATAAACAAATTAATTGTTTTAAATTGATCATTTTAAAAGATAATTATAAATGAAAGGGCATTCATATTATACATGCATGTATATTACCTGTGATAAGACCTTTCCAAATGTATCCTGACTTTTTGACTCTGTGACCTTGACCTTGAAGTTTAACTTACTTTTCAATAATGTTGTATTTCCTTTTGATTGAGAGGAGATACGACTTTCACATTTCACGTGTACATTACCCATAACAAGATGTTTCCCAACATGCTATGATTTTTTACCCCTTGACCTTGATGTTTTACCAAAATTTCAAAAGAGTGAACTCTCCCAAAAGAGAATCAGGCCAATGTGTAAAATGAAGTAGGAGTTTAGGGAAGATGGGGCTTTTTGCATAAAGAACGTCATTTTTCGACCCCATTTGACCCCCCGGGGCAATATCAAAATTCCAAAACCTTACTGCACATCTACTTGACACCACCAACCATCTCCCAAAAGATGATTAGGCTGCCGAGTAAAATGTAAGAGGAGTTCAGGGAAGACGGGGCTTTTTGCATAAAAAAACGTCATTTTCGACCCCCATTTGACCCCCTCCCCCGGGCAAAATCAAAATTCCGAAACCTTACTGCACATCTACATGACACCACCAACCATCTCCCAAAAGATGATTAGGCTGCTGAAAGAAGGGGCTTTTTGCATAAAAAACGTCATTTTTCGGCCCCCCCCCCTGGGGCAAAATCAAAATTCTGAAACCTTACTGCACATCTACATGACACCACCAACCATCTCCCAAAAGATGATTAGGCTGCTGAGTAAAATGTAAGAGGAGTTCAGGGAAGACGGGGCTTTTTGCATAAAAAACGTCACGGACCCCCCGGGGCAAAACAAAATTCGAAACCTTTCTGCACATCTACATGACACCACCAACCACAAAAGATGACAAAATGTTATGACAGACGGACGGACGGACAAACGGACGACGGACAAAATGTTATCAGAAAAGCTCACTTGAGCCTTCGCTCAGGTGAGCTAAAAAAGGTCAAGACTGTGGAATGATATGACTTTTATTCAAATGGTGCAGTACAGCAACTCTGCTGATTTACATACCTTCAGTCATAAATATATAGGTACTGGGAAGACTCCTTTAGATTTTGAAATTTTTAATTCAAAAGTATAGAAAGTTTTTAAGTTTGAAAGATTAAATGTCAGCATATCATTTGCTTGTGAATTTAAAATAAATTCAAACATATACATCTTTGGATGATTACTGTTGAATTTTATCAATTCCTGGACTTTCGGTCTTAATATCATCCTTTAATTTCTTTAAAATTTCAATGATTGTCTTTTAGTTTTAGTTGAATCAGTTTCTTTTTGGCATGTGTAAATGGCATCATCCAAAGAAGTTCATATAAATTTTATATGTAGGAAGAATTTTTCGTCACAGGGAAAGAAAGAGATTGTCTTGTATAATGTAATGCATTGGTACACAAAAATTTCTTTCAATTTCTAACAGGTTTCATTTTTGTTTATATGGAATGCTAAATTCTGTTCTATAATAATATATATATAGGTCAGGCAGTTTGACTTTGAATTCAGTTGGAAATTTTGATCATCAAAAAATTATATTTGACTGTATTAAAATCAGTAATTTTAGATAAACATTAAGAAGATTACACAAACACTGTACTTTTCCACTCTGGTTTTACAAATATGAAAAGTTTGAATTACTAAGGATTAATCGTAAGTATAATGACATAAAAGACAAGACATACAAAATGAATATTAAAATACTCAGTCCTCAAACCTGAATGTTTTTAAAGATTGAAAGTCTGTAAGTTTTTAAGATTGAAATCCTTAAAGTCTCAAAGCCTAGAAGTCTGAAATTCTGAATCTCAAGATTCAATATATATTGTGTTTTTAAGGATTGGAAGTCAGTATATGATTTGCTTGTAAAATTCTTTAAAATAAAGGAGCACATTCACTGATATATTATAGAAAGAGTAGAAGATTTTATAACTAAATTCTTACAAATAAACAAATCACTCTGATATCCTTATAATAATGTTTTACTGTAGCAGGAACACATTGACCTTTAACCTGAAAAATCAATAGAGTTGTTTAAATATTCATGATCAACAATGGTATAGCAAATATTGTGCTGATCTTTGACCTGAAAATCAAAATTAATGAAGCTTTTTTGAATAACCTATCCATGAAGTTTGATGAATATTACCCAAACTATTAAATATAGCAGATGTCCTCCTCACTTTAACCTTTTGAGTAAAACCTTAATAAGGTCATTTATTTACCTTTGTGTGACTTGGATGATTATATTGTATTGTATGTTGGATATATTAGTTGGACACTATTTAATCTGACTAAAAAAAGAAACCTGGAAATCATTTATTCCTTTGTATGAACAAATTATTTGATGTCATGCAGTTATTTTAACCAAAATATCTGGACAATCTGATGACTCTTAAATAAAAAGTTCTCAATATACTAGTCAGAAACCATTAGTCTACCTACCAAAGACAAAAAATGAATGTCAACTCAACAAAGCAAGTAAGTTTCCTTTTCTTCAAAGAGTAAAATTCTGATGAATTTGGTGAGTGTTTGCTACTTTATGCCTATAAAGAAAAATATTTCCTCCATTTTGATTGTATGAATTCTCATAATTGAATCAATGTAATGTCATTCTAAATTTCATTGTGCTCACCATTCATAATATGTACAAGTCTCAATCATAAAAGATGAAGCCACATTTTTTTTTAAAATTTACATCACTTGGCGGCCATATTTGAGGGAAACTCAGAATCTTCTGTTCAGTTCATATAATTTTCTGCTGTGTATCTTCATCATCTGACATAATCATTTGCATTTTGTATTTTGATTGCCCAAGTTAGGGCTATTCATACATAGAAAGAGAACAGAAAATGAACACAGTGAATTTATTGCAACAAAACCGTCAAGTTTAATACATAAAAAGAAATATTGTTTTCATTCCTTTTTGACCTTTGTATTGACCCTGAATATAGATACCATTTACTTTTTCACAATTGTAAACTATATACTGCCTGACTAAACATGATTTGTATATTAAAATTTGAAATGGTTTCTGTTAGGGTAAAATCATAATACTCTAACTGTCCTAGTGAGAATTATGCTCAATCAACTTTGTGAAATATTCCCAACTTCCAATGCTTTTTATTTACATTAAAAAACTGACTCAAATAAAATTTTTTGTTTTCTCATTTATTTTTTAGGAAATAACATACTGACACTGAATCTAATCATTTTTTTAAAACTGGTTAAAGTAATGTTTACATTTGTAATAAAATGTTCATATGTAAGTTTATTTCATACAAAATTACCTTTAATGTATAGACTGGATGTACTTATAGATTAAATATATTGATTAACTCCTTTGTAGTGGAAACATTTTTTAAACCTGATTTTCTTGCCTATTCTCTCATACATTTCCTAATTTGAGTATTCTCAAATTATTGATTACATAAGCAAGCAAATTTAAGACAAAACCACAATATATGCTGAATACCCTGAAATGGAATGATTACATATGTAAGATGTGTAACACATCATACACATGTACAACTTTAAAGTCTACAAGATTTTAAGCTAACCATATTATACAATAAGACTACTTTTTAGCTCACCTGAGCCGAAGGCTCAAGTGAGCTTTTCTGATCAAAATTTGTCCTTTGTCTGTCGTCGTTGTTGTCGTTGTCGTTGGCGTTGTCGTAGTAAACTTTTCACATTTTCATCTTCTCAAGAACCACTTGGCCAATTTCATCCAAACTTGCCACAAAGTATCCTTGGGTGAAGGGGATTCAAGTTTCCTCAAATGAAGGGCCATGCCCTCTTCCAAGGGGGGATAATTATGAATTAGAGAAAAAT
Organism: Saccostrea cuccullata; assembly: GCF_032062105.1. Taxonomy (NCBI): domain Eukaryota; kingdom Metazoa; phylum Mollusca; class Bivalvia; order Ostreida; family Ostreidae; genus Saccostrea; species Saccostrea cuccullata. Next base: position 6,778 of record NW_026918234.1, read on the forward strand.
TAATGGCAATTTTAAAAAATCTTCTTCTCACGAACCACTGGGCCAGGAAAGATGAAACTCATGTTGAATCATCCTCAGGTAGTGTAAATTCAAGTTTGTTCATGACCCCCTGGGGTAGGGTGGGGCCAAAATGGCCGATCAAAGATTTAGATAGGAATATAAAGGAAAAATCTTTAAAAGTCTTCTTCTCAAGAACCATTGAGACAGGAAAGATAAAACTCATGTGAAATCAACTTCAGGTAGTGTAGGTTCAAATTTGTTCAAATCATGATCCCCAGGGCTAGGGTGGGGCCATAATGGCCGTTAAAAGTTTTATATAAGAAATATATAGGAAAAAATCTTTTAAAAACTTCTTCTTAAGAACCACTGGGCCTGGAAAGATGAAACTCATGTGGAATCATCCTCAGGTATTGTAGATTCATATTTGTTCAAATCATGACCCCCGGGGGTAGGGTGGGGCCAAAATGGTCGATCAAAGTTTTTCATAAGAATATATAGGGAAATCTTTTAAAATCTCCTTTTCAAGTATTTCGAAGCCATGATTAGTAATATTTATATGGAATCATCCTCAGGTAGTGTCGATTCTAGTTTGTTCAAATCATGACCCCCTGTGGGGTTAAAATTTAAGCACCCCCCCCCCTCCAACCTCAGTAAACTTTCACTTCTGCTCTCATGTTTGCTTTTTCCTAGCCGGTGTGCTCAGGTTAGTGCTGTGGCACCTGGGCCTCTTGTTCAAAGTTATGAAAAATTCTGCAAAAAAAATGTATTTATGCAAAAGATAAATGTTATGGTACACTTTCAAAATACATTTTACATGAATCACATAAAGAACATAACAAATAATTTCTTTGTGCTTGTTTTCCTTTAGAACATCTGTGAACAAATATTCTGTTTTGTCTTTTTGATACATAAAAAGCGTCCAAAAATCATTTGGAATTGTTATGTACTGTTAAACCCTGATACTCAGAATTTTAAAGCTTTCTAGTGTGTGCCCTATATAGAATTTTTTTTACAATGTAACAAAGATGAAACTCATAATTTGATTTAATCAGAAACGATAAAGTCAACAGGTTTCCACATGCTTTTCTGACACATCATGTACATTTACTACTCTACCAGTTTGTCTTTGGTCAAAAAAATTGAAATCAACAGAACTTAGCATTCCATATAAACAAAAATGAAACCTGTTAGAAATTGGAAGAGATTTTTGTGTACCAATGCATTACATTATACAAGACAATCTCTTTCTTTCCCTGTGATGAAAAATTCTTTCCTACATATAAAATTTAGATGTACTTCTTTGGATGATGCCATTTACACATGCCAAAAAGAAACTGATTCAACTGAAACTAAAAGACAATCATTGAAATTTTAAAGAAATTAAAGGATGATATTAAGACCGAAAGTCCAGGAATTGATAAAATTCAACAGTAATCATCCAAAGATGTATATGGTTGGATTTGTTTTTAAATTTACAAGCAAATGATATGCTGCCATTGCATCATTCAAACTTAAAACCTTTCTATACTTTTGAATGATAATCTCAAAATCTATAGGAGTCTTCCCCATGCCTATCTATTTATGACTGAAGGTATGTAAATCACCAGAGTTGCTGTACTGCACCACTTGAATAAAAGTCATATCATTCCACAGTCTTGACCTTTTTTTCCTTGGCCTTAATTCAAAACATATATTTTTCCAACCAGTCTTTATCTATGCAGTGATAATATTTTTACAGAATTCTAAGGTATAACTTGGTTATATTCTTTGAAATACCCTTGAACATTGTATATTTGAATTACATTTCAATTCTTTCCAAAGAGTATGCCATTCCACCTAACATAGCAGATATAGTCTCGAGGATATATTGAAATATTTCAAATCGGTAATATTAGTAACTGACTTTTATCCTGGAGGAAAATGATCCAAAAATCTATAGAAAATCTCCTATCCATTCTTCACTTAAGATGTGAAGTTTGAAGGTTACAAATTATTGACAAAGGTAGTTATCTCAAAAATCTCATGCTTTGACCTTGAACATTGTCCTGTACAACTGAGTGTATTACTCCAACCACTCCATGTGTAGTAAGTATGAAGTTTATGGAATGATAAAAATATTCAACATATTATTACATCACAGATTATAGGACACTTGCATCTTTATGGGGGGTCCTATTGATACCTATTAAATTCAAAATAGGACAAACACATAAACAAACAAAATGTATGTACAGTTCCAGGAAAGTAAAAAATTACACCAAAGCTAGCTTCTGAATATCTGTGTCATTTTTAGGGGGTTGTAGAAATTAGATGGAAAATAAAGGATCCCATGTATAAAAACCATACATAACAACTGTCTTCAATTTGAACTGGACAAATTAAAAGTTATATTTAGATATTTTGAAGTCTGTGGAATTTTTTTTTTGAAGATCTCATACTACCAGAAAATCTTAATATCAATTCTTTGATTTGATTAGACTTCAGTTTGTTGAATGACTACAATTTATCTATTGTTGTGTATGACAGAATATGAAGGGCATGAAAGGGGAGAGCTTTTAACCTTTTATTTCCTTCATCATAGTTTAAAATATATATTAATCCGGTCTTTATCTATGTAGTGAAGATTTTTACAGAAACCCAAGATATTACATACTAATAGCTAAATAAACACCCTTGGACATTGTACATTTGATTAATATCTTAATTCTTTCTTAAGAATTTGCACCTAATTTCTATAAAGTCTATAAGTTATCACACAATGTTGAAGTAATTGTATTTCAAGACTCATATCAGTAATCTCAGTAACTAACTTTTTACCCAGGAGAAAAATGATCCAAAAAATCTATAGAAATCTCCTATTCATTCTTCATTTGTATACTTATGATGTGAAGTTTTTAAGTTACAAATTATTGTCAAAGTAATCGTCTCAATAATCTCATGCTTTGACCTTGACAAAATGATGATAAAGATGGGATGATAAAGATATTCAAGATATTTTAAATCACAGATTAGGGACACTTGCATCTTTATGGGGGGTCCTTTTGAGACCTATTTTAAATTTAAAATAGGACATGATACATACACAAAAAAAACATTTAAAATTCCAGGAAAGTGATAAATACACCAAAGCTAGCTTCTGAATATCTGGGCAATTTCTAGGGGGTTGTAGAAATATGATGAAAAATAAAGGATTCAATGTATAAAAGTCTTACATAACAACTGTTTTCAATTTGTACTGGACAAATTAAAAGTTATATTTGGATACTTTGAAATCTGTGGGAATTAGTTTTTTGAAGATCTCATACTATCAGAAAATCAAATTTTCAATACTTTGATTTGATTACACCTCAGTTTTTAAATGACTACAATTCATCTATTGTTTTGTATGACAGCATATGAAGGATATGAAGGGGAAAGGATATAGAAAGATGCACAATCCTGGGTCCTTTCTTTCTCATCCTGTGAACCACAATTCATGATCATCATGATTGACTTAGTTTGGAATCATATTTATTCATGTGCTTCTTGAGTCCTCCATCCATCTCCTGTTTTATTTTCTTGTATCAGTGTTCTAGGAGAGGATATACTGTATTCTGTTAGTCTCTGCATAATTTACTGAGTTCCCCATTGAGAACCCTTGGAGGAAGAAAATCTTAGTTGAAAAATTGATAAGCAATATAAGATTAATAGAATTTTAAACATAGACAAAAAAAGGGGTATAAACAAAAGGTGTAACATCAGATTTTGACTTTTCAAAAGTATGGGTAACACCTCCAGTAAAGAAAAGAGTAAAGGAATGAGTAAAATTTTGTTTGGTAAGAGAGTTCTTACATAGAATGATGTAGACAGAGGTGTACCAATTAAAATAAAAAGAGTTGACGCTACTGAGATCATTTCTCATGAAGAATATAGCCAATTATGCCCAAAAAGGATGAGCCTTGTGATGTCAGAGATTACATAGACAGACCCTTGATTGCAGAAGAAGCCTATGAAGAATATAACCATAAATTACTAAAAGAGGGTAAGAATTACCTGGATTACCCTGTAAGACCTTTGACTGGAGAGGAAGTTCATTTTAAAGATGATAAGAGAGAAAACAGTTGTTAAAAAAAGTGTTATAGATATAGGATTTTAACCTCATAGAGGTGAAGAGACAAGGATTAATGAAGGAAGTCCAAACTGAACTCTTGGAGGATACTAAGCCTATATATGAGAGTGAATTTTCAGTGTTTGTTCATTACAAAATTGTGTATTCTGATAAAAAAAAATGTTCTCACTTCCATTTGCTGTGACTTTGACCTTGTTAAAATGACTTTTGGTCACGATTGTTATATGCACTCTGAAGACAATATACAGACAGATCTAAGATTTTGGAAGCATACAGCTCAACAAACTTTTAAAGCTCACATGGTTTTTCGCACAAATTAAAGTCACAATGTCGTAATAAAAATTACCATTATCTAACTGCAGTACAATTATATTATATTACATGTATAATGTCAAGCATAAATATCTTTTAAAATCATTATCTTAAGTTTCCAAAGTGGATGTTTTAAAGGAAAATTTATAAATAAATGGTAAGATGTTTCGACTATACGATTCTACCATAGGTGTTTACAAATTGTATAAAACGAGCTTTCCTTGGTCCCATGTTGTTGAAATTTTTACATTTTCTTCTTAAAGGTGAGTATTTTTAAAAAATCTTTGCTCATTTACCATACTCCTCTTTGTTTCGTCGAAATGTAGCGCCGAAAAGCGATGATATTGCAAAAGGAAATCACACTAAAAGGTTGGATAATGAAGCATTGTTTATTTTTTTGAATAGTAAATTCCTTCGATGAAAAGAAAAATTCTCCTGCATTTACGATTTAAAAGGTTAAACTTTTGCAGTGGGATGAATCTTTCGTGATTCTAGATTTTAGAAGTTGTCTCTTAAAAATCCCACCTTATTAACATAGAAAGCAGTCAAACGGATGAAAAATACTATTACCACCCCCAGTTAAAGAGTCAAAATGTACAGAAAATACAAGTTACAGTAGCTGAACTGTACCCTTGCCTACGTTTCTGCCAAGAACTATTGCTTTCAAAAGAACGAATAAAAAGACAGTTACAATTGGCAAGAAACTACAAAAATTCAAATGAGAATAGTTGTTATTTTTCAGCCATGAATATATCAAAGTTCTACCAATTGATTTGTGTGAATTTTGTTTCAGTAAATGAAATAAAACTCAAATAATGTAAACAAAATACTTTTAGAATGTATTTTGTTGTCTCGATACACAATATTATATCATATCAATGTGACCTTAATTTGTGCGAAAAACCATGTGAGCTTAAAAAGTTTGTTGAGCTGTACATATTAATGAGGTAAAAGGAGATATAATGGTGGAATTAATTACTAGATTATGAATAGAAAGAATAAAAGCTCATAGAAATGATACAAATGATACTGAAAGTACCTTTAATGAATAAAGTGTCATGTTTCAAGGTATATTAAAACAACAGAAGGTCCACATGCACTCATAAGAAGATTTTGGGTAATAGAAACACCAAGAAATTCTAATTCCATGCAATCAGATCATGTTACATTAGCTATAAGGTTACAGCCTCTAGACATAGTCATGAGAGTCAATGAGATTTATTCACTGTTCATCCTGATAGGCCACATTATAGTATTCTTTCCCTGTAGTAAAATGTAAATATTCAATGAAAATTTTAGATTCCATCAGCACTTGGGGATAAAACTTTCTATCTTTACCAACTATGCTATTAAGGAAGCTGGGGGTTAATAAATTAGCCATGTATAACTTAGTTTTTAGATAATCTATCTTAAGGTGTTCACAATCATTTGGCAAAGAAAAATGTCATACATTTTAGCTTCAAAATTTGATCATTTTTTTTTATCTTTATATGGAGCTCTTCTTCTAAAGGAGAACAATTTGGTTTAAAATGACCATGAACCAACCAGATCTCTTGATTTACAAAATCATATCTTTTACTTATCAATTTAATTAATTTCAAAATATAAACATGCATAGTAAAAAAATGAAAGTTACAATTGTGTGCCATTAAAACTTTACCTTAAAGTTTGTTTGTTTCTATGTTGGTTGATTGTTTGTGTATTTCCAAAGGAAGAGCAGATAGAGAATTGATTATAGATGGTCCAGGAACAAAACATACCTTCAATGTTGATGACTGTAGAAAGAAAACCATTATGTTATTATGACACACAATATTACATGAAACAATGCACGTTTAAATATAATGCCAAAAAGGAAGAAAATGTTTGTTTTGAACAATTACCTAAATATTTGTTTCTAAAAAATACTGTAAAAATGTCTTTAACATTTACTCAAGATGAAAAAAGTACATCATGTTGTCTTTAGAAAAACACTTGTTAATTACTTTATTGATATAACAAAAAATCAGAGTAATTATTTAGACATTAAAAGACTTTTTTTCTTAAAGGCAAAGATTTTTTACCGGGTGGTAAATTCCAGGTGAGGGAGGGGCTTATTCTGTACAGGTGTGAATGCCTTGGGGGCTAGCAGTCTACCTGTGGCCATCTGTCTCCTAATCCCTATACACAGGAAGTGATTTAATACACAGTGAAATACCCAGATGTCAAACTTTACCTGTGTTGGGGATTTTGAGAAATTTTAAATTACATGTAGTAGTAAAAAGGTTTCCTGCTTTATTTTCCATTTAAAAAAATATATTGATATCATGCTATTAATTCAAATATTTAATTTCATCAAAGATTATTTTAGATGTTGGTGTATGTGATAATTTAAAAAAAAAAAAACTCATGTAACAACCAAA
>NW_026918235.1:0-13819 GCF_032062105.1 Saccostrea cuccullata
AGGAAATTTAATCATAAATTTTATTTTCATGAATGGTTGATTGATAAAAAAGAGCAGATTTAAAGCATTAATTTTTTTCAGACTACCCCCTCCTCGGTACCCCTGCCCCCAGGGGCCCTGAAGTTAATTTTGCAAGAGGCACCTTTCTTAATTATAAATATGTGCTTACTGGCATAAAACCCAGGAGCTAAGGAAAAGATTTTCAAAAAATTTATCCCTGACCCAGGGGCCATGAAATTCAAAATTTTTGGGAAGGGCATTCTGCTCATCATATTTTTATACATTTATTTATACCCAGGTGCAGAGAAGAAGTTTTTTCAAGAAAAACGCGCATTTTCAATACATAATCTATATAGCCCCCCCTAGCACAAGAACCCCTGACCCTGGGGCCATGAATTTCACAATTTTGGTGAGGACTCAATACTGATTCAATCATGCCAACAGTTTGACTGCTTGATTTCAAGGAGTAAAGAAGAAGTTTTTTAAAGATGACATTAATTTAAGTGGTCTTGGCCCTGCCCCTTAGACCCCAAGGGGAAGGGACCATGAAATTTATATTTTTTTTCCCCATTCACCCATAACTGCTTTGTGCCAAAATTGGTTAAAATTGGTTGAGCGGTTACAGAGAAGAAGCTGAAAATGTTCAAATGTTAACGCACGTCGCACAATGGAGACACAGACAAAAAACAATAGAATAGGTCACCTGAGTTTTTTAGGTGACCAAAAAAAACCCATTTGATAATATACCGGTTTTTACATCCCAGTTTAGTGGTAGAGGGGAAATACACCTGTATATGTGAACATTTCCATCAAGAAGGCTCCTGCTAACAGCCCAAGTCTTGGTAAGTGCAGGGATGGCTACAAATAAAATAAATTTTAATCTTCATTTCAGTGAATAATTGAAAAATGACATCAAATTGTAATACGACCTCATTCTAATTGTGGAGAGTCCTATCACTTTGGTAGACAGGCATATCTCTAGTCAAACGATATGTGAAGGAGATGTGATATGGCTTTAAATTTTGGATAAGTTATTTAAGTTATAATAATAAAATTATTTTAACACCCCCCCCCCTTTACAACTAGCAAAATTGTAAAACAAACCATTTGAGATCAATTATATAATATTTTTCCATTAATTTAAAAAAAGCATATACAGTATAATCCCTATTGCCCCCCCCTGCCCCTATGCCCCTTTTAGGTTTTTTTAAATTTTTCAGGAAATGTGAAGGGCCCCCTGTACAGTGATTGAAATCATATACAACTGTATCAAAAGTCTCCAAATTTTAAGAAACTGAAAATGAAACTTGTCTATAATCCAATTTCTGGTGGAAAATCAATTTTTTATCTTAATTTGGATGGATTATCTTCAATTAAATTTTTTTGAAGATTTTTTGAAGTTAAAATATGACATTAAATATTGTATATAGAAAAATAAAATAACCCCCCCCCTTTTTGCAATTTTCTAAGTACCCGGGGCGGTTAAATGGATATACGGTAAATGTCAAGGTACTTTTTGATGCTCAAGAAAATAATGTCATGTTTCTGTGTACTAATTGTAAGTCATCAATTAAGAGTGGTGATAAGGATTCAGAAAATCTGTGTGGCGATCCAGAATGGTTATCAAATAAAATCAACTGTTACCGTAACATTGAGTGATATTCAATAGGGTATATAATAAAGAAATCAGTGCTAGCTGAGTCTGACCCGTACTGAACTAAAGATAAAAACTCTAACAGTACAAATGTCAGAGGTCAAATGTCAGAGGTGAATCTAGCCCTTTACTGGACTTAAAAACAAAACCTGACAGTTAAAATGTCAGAGGTGAATTGAACCCTTACTGGACTAAAAACCCAAACCTTATATTTCAAATCAACAAGAAGAGGCCATCCCCTCGAAATGATTTTCATGATTTTAAGAACCTTTATGAGTTGTTCATAATTGTTCATGAATGGTTTTAAAATTTAATAGGTTCAAAAAAGTAGTTCATAAAAAAAATTAGAAAACATTCACAATTCATAGTTCATGAACAAATGATGAACAAATATGAATATTGGTAATTTTAGTTTAAAGAAAAAACTTAGTAGTTCAAGGTAATGAATGTTCATGAATTTTCATGAAGACTAAAAATGTAAAAATAATTGTCACAAACGATCGCCAGAAAACTCTCATTACTCCCATAAAAAATTTTTGCATGCAGATGAATTTTTTAACAAGCCCCTGATTTAATTAATAACATGCTTTTGTTTTGATTTTGAAAGTATGGGATCAGAGCCGAGTAGGGGAACATAAGAGGTTAAAATCACTATTTTCTATTATGTAATTGATAACTTAGATTCTTAGGATAATAAAACTCTGTTATAACTGTCTAGAAGGGAGATTATAATTAAATTATGATCGAAATTTTAAAAGAAAACTGCATCAATATTGACAGCATTTTATTCTCATATTGAATTACTAATGTTTCTTCATCATTTAAATTGGCCAACTATATTAATATTGTGCTTTAAATCATCTCTTTTTCACGACACAACCTTTTTAAAACTTTTTCTCTTTTGTCAAACTTTTAACAAGTTGTAAGAAAATGAAACAGACTTACAGTCTAGGAAAAATTTTATAATCTTCGTAAAAACGTATCAAAAATTTATTGACAACTAAAAAATTACATCTCTTGTCCGTACTGTACTGTACCATTCTTGGGTGAAAAGTTTATATTTTGATGCTGTTATGTAATTTTTCTGTCCATCGGTGTAAATGATACAGCACAGGCTGCATGGTTGTGAAGAAGCTATGACATGAACCACATTGTATTTTGTATTTATTCTTATACACTTTCATAGCTCAGGGTACTGTTTGGGGGAGAGTGGTAATCCAAGAGATATTTGTTGTCCTCTGATATGGAGGGGATCTTGAATCAAACTATGGCTCTACGGTATAATGAAAAAAAAAAATCAAATTCAATAAATGATATAACTTATATTAATTAAAAAAATTAATTTCAGTGAAAAAATTGATAGTTTTTTTATTTTTTGTTTAACTAAAATCTTGTCAATTGAAACTATTTCTTAATTACTCTGCATGACACTTTTTAAAAGGCGCAATCTTTGAAACGCGCGAGACGTTGGAAAGTGAATCGGAAGTGGGAGGATTATTAGCGTAGTCATTTTTGTCAACCCTTTTGAAGAAAATAACAAATACGAAGAAGGAATATCCAGAGGATCAATTTAATTTATTTGTCAAGATGTTACTGGCTATTTGTAAATTAGTTATGTCCTTTTATAATGAAAATTTTTAAACTGTGTTATGAGAAAGGGATCCAAGAAAATTTACGTTACATATAATAGTTAAAGATTGAAAAATTCATCTTGTTCACCTATAACATCTTGAACATGGCGGGCAAGGGAAACACTAGATAGAATGTTCTATCGTTAAAAAATTGTCCTAGGGGACGGTTTAACGATAGAATTCGTTCCGTGTATTCGTAATGTAGCAAAAAAAACACGGGCGATAACTCGCATAGTGCATTTCTAGGAACAATCTAGAGAGTTCCGAATGTATAATTTGAATAAGAAAAACGTTGAGAAAATTAATTGGATTTTCGTATTTATATGGATTATTTTATGGGATAAAAGGCATAAGCAATCTCAAAAAGGTTTGTTTTATTATTTTGGTAGTTTTCCCAGTGCAAATCATTTTATATTCTTAAAAATCGTTTCGGTGCTGTTTTTGCACATTGCAAGTATATGGGACGTATTCTAACTGTGGTGAGGGCCTGTCCCGAGACACAGTTAGATTTTTTACTAGGGAAACACAGGCTAAACTGCTCAATGTTTTAAAAATATGGCAGTGCCTATGATGCAGAATTAAATGAAACAAATATGAAAGTCTTAAGTTTTACATTTTGAGCATTTTCAAAAATCTTTGTTCTTGTAGGAAAGAGAACAGCACAGATAATGTTGATGAGTTGAGATAGAAGTTTAAAAAAACTCTGGCTTCCCAAAAAAAAAAAGAATATAAAAAATCCAGGCTTTTGAAGAAAAACAAAAGAAAGGAATAAAATATAATCTAATAAATAAAGGATCCAAGTGATGAAATTCAAAAAATTCCACAGGGAAAGCCAAAAAGATTTTTTCATTTGACCACCTCTGCTCAAAATCCTTGAAAGCCCTTTTAGCTGATGCCCTAATTGCTAACACACTTTTCTGCCAGGCAGTGAGACTTGGATTAAAAATCGTTCCATTTTAGGCATACACTTTGAAATACGTAAATAAGGAACCCCACTTCCTCTTGAAAGAAGGTTAAGGATTCTGCAAAGAGTGCTTTGAATTGAAATTTTTCATAATTTATCAGGAATGAACTACATAATTTATTTATTATCGTTATCACTTATCAGAGTTGTTTACTTGAACAAAGATTTTGTTAACATGATTGAAAAACAAAAATTCTGTGAAATCTTTAAGATGCTATTAAAATATTTTTTTTTACAGTTTTTAGTTGCATAACTTATTACATTTTTTTTTACTAAAAGCAAGAACATTCAAGAATATTTCATAACTTTCCTAAATAATTTTTAAAATTATTCATGAATAGTTCATGAAAATGCATTGAACCTATTAATATTTCATGAACTTTTCTTGAAAGTTCATGAATATAATTCATGAATTTTCTTGAAAGTTCAAGAATTATTCTTGATATTTTGCAGGCATTTAAAAAATCCAAGTTTGTTCATGAACAACAAATAATTCTTGAATATTCTTGAACTTGGTTTTCATGAATAAAATCCATGAAATTGAGTGTCCAATTTTAACTTCATGGGATCTTCATGAACAATTCATGAGCTGATTCAAGAATATAATTCATGAACTTTTTTTAAAAGTTCAAGAATTATTCTTGATATTTGCAGGGGATGGGCCTTATAGGTCACCTTAGTATCATGCAACAAATTTCCAACAATTGAATTTGATTCACGTTTTAAACCAGAGACCATGAAATTCAAAATTTTTAAAGAGGCAGCAATGCTTATCATAACTATACATGAATATCATTTCCAGGGGAAAGAGCCATTCTTGTAACCATTTAAACTTTGTTGCCACGCATGGTCAATGATTTTGATGAAACTCACCCATTCTTAGTACTTGCCCCCCAAAAACATATCAAATAAAGTTTTTTTGCTATGTGTCTTTTTAGGTACACCAGAAAATTTTGAAAAATTAGATTTTTAATCTTTACTGAGCCTTAATTACAATACTTGGAAAAGCAAACAAACCAATCTCACAAAAACATGACCCCTTGTTGCCACTTAAACTGTAAAGAAATGTTTAAAATATATCTATGTAAGTGGTAACCAAAGGTACATTTTGAATACATTTAAATGCTGAAATTCTAAAAAAGCTTGAGTTAGTTTCACTAATGATGGTGTTACTGCTCAAACTAAATTTAACAACTAAAAAAACAATGTAATTGCTTGACCTGAATATAGAAATATAAGCAATATAATTCTATAAATAATTTTATGGTTCCCAAGGAAACACAGTGTAACCAAGTAAAATAGTAACTAAGATTGGGTTAATGCTACGGTCTTGAGGAAAAACCTGAAAATTCAAGACTGGCAAATATGGATCCTTAGGACCTTGCAACAACAACACCTTCAGAAAAATTGGGATTAATTGCTACTTTGCAAGGAAACAAGGTATCAAGGTTGTTAAAAGTGAATTTCCTTGGCTGCATTAAGAATTTATTTGCCAATAAATTAAGAAACATATTATTTGACTCACCTTGAATAGTACTTATCTGGTAGAACTAAAGTTGAATATCATATATTGATAAAATTTGATGAAGAAAAAACACTGTTGCTATGGTAACCAAGAATGGAAAATGTTTGATTTTGTAAACTTCAAATCAATTTTAAACCCTTTGTGCCAGCTTCTTGTATCCAGGTAGAGATTGGATGATAGTCAAAATTAAAAGAATTAGCTAGTAATAAATATCAATCATAAAATTTAGGGGAGTCTATATTTACGGGTAAGTTCCAAGGAAACAAAATATAATTAAGTTTTTTAAGCATATACATGTACTTTCTGCTTATTTCCATAACATTATGCTCTATTTAAAGAATCTGATTTAAATTTTTTTAAATGGGAAAATTAAACCAAACAAACACCTTTAAAAATTGACATCAGTTATAAGGAAATGTGCTTTTTAAAATATACATTTTTTTAAACATACAAAGGGGAAAATTTTTAAGGGCTTCTATGGTATAAAACCCTAGGTAAAAAAATAAAATATAATTTGTTCTAATATTATGTGTTTCAAGGCTCTTTTTTTGCATTTTGACTATGCAGCCACAGCTCCTATATAAAATTTCAAGTCATTACAAAGAATTGTCTTAACATGCTTACTTTGGTTACTTAATACCCAGGGGAGTCTGAGGAAAAAAGAAAAAATGCATTTCTACTATATAACCAGAAGTGCCCCACCCACAGGAACCATAAACCCTGGGGGCACATATTTCACAATTTCTTAAAAGGCACCTTCACTCATCATAAATGATTAATTAAAACCAAAGTGACTCAGGTGACCTAATAAAAACAATATTGTTTAATATTCCTGCAGTTTCAACATGTCACTATGATCCACATTACAACTGCTAGGTTTTCACTAGAGATTAGTGATGTTAGAAGAACATTAAAAGAGTTATGTAATGCATTTCCTTAATCAGTGAATCAGTAGCACATGTCAGTATTTAAAAAAGTTCTTTAGTTAAAAATTTAAATCAATTATAGTCATTTAATAAGTTATAAAACGAGACACAGTGTTTATTATTATGAGGAAGTAATAGATTTTTCACTCTTTTAAAAAAAGGACCTAGTGATAACGTTTGTTCCCCGATGTTTTAAATGACCTAGTGATACACTGTTTGACCCCCCCCGATGTTTTAAATGACCTAGTGATAACAGTTTGGCCCCACTGACGTTTTAAATGCCCTAGTGATACACAGTTTAGTCTCCCCGATGTTTAAGGTAAGGTTTGCGTTTACAGGGAGATAACTTTGCAAAACACCAAAGCGTTTGAAACGGCGAATTTAAACCCGCGATGCTAAACATCTCGGTAACAATTTCCTTGTCATACTTGATGTTTTTGACGTCTCTGTTGTCACTTATTGTTGGACTAAAAAAAAAGGACGTTTTCAGGAAACATTTATAAAAAATCAAAGCATAGGGGTTTGAAGTCTTTGAGATTACTATGCATTGGATTAACCAATAAAAAGGACTTGTTTATTTTCGATACGGAACGAGGCAAGTTGCACGGCCATTTGATCAGAAGAAAGTCATTGACGCATTGTATTGGTGTTTCTCGCTTCACCACTACAGTAAAATTTTAAGTGAGAATGGGAAAGAAAAAAAAAAAGACCTGAGAGTATCCTGTAAAGTATTATGTTATATGCAGTGAACAGGGAAGAAAAGGGCACGGTGCATTTGACCATGTCCAATGATGATGTTGACAGTTTGATCAGTTGATTGTTCATACATAGTATTTTCATAAGGTAATTATTTAACTATTCATTTTATGAAAGTTATGAATATTATGCCTAAGATTTAAAAACGATGAATAAAAGGTACAAGGATGTAGGATTGACTAATATCCCAACATTGCCAAAAAAATAAAAAGGCATCCATTCAAGAAATTTGAAAAATAAAAAATTGTTTTTAGGGCCCAATATTTGTAAAATTTTGGAACAGGTATTCAATTGTTCAAGTTACCTTTTTAAATGAGGTATGATTTTAATTGATATCTCGATCATTTTCTAATGAATAAAAAAGAGATACAGATTGTGCATGACAAGAACATTAATTTTCTTATAAAAACATTTGCATTTTACTAATTCAAACTGTAAATTTTTCAATAATTTCATATTGATATTGGAAATTTATTCATTTCATTAGTGAATGAAACTCAGTGTAATTCCTTATGCAATTCCAAAAATGCAATTCATTAAATGTTATTGTGAAAATGAACACATATGATTTCAGATCATGGGGATTAATTGGAATAGATAAGAACCAAAAAAAACATAGGTAATCAGAGATTACAGAGCTCACCTCAACGAAAGTTTCTTTAAGTAAGGCAAAGTCAACAATTCCCAAAAAGTATACATTCCAAAATTGAAAATATTTTTAAAAGCAATTTTATCCGAACTTTGAAAAAGACCTACATAAAAAATTTAAACTACTTCTTCTTATGAAAATGTAATGAAAATCCCGCATCTGAAGCAAATTTAGAGTTTTCATCTCTTGATGCAGCATTTGTGCAAGTTTGGTTTATACAATGTTATATAAGCCTTATAGTTTTTGGTAATAGACCTGCAACCATAACTTTTACCTTGTCTATTATCTGAAAAATGTATGTCCAATTCAGCATCCGAAACAAGTCCATTAGTGTGCATCCTTAGATGTATCATCCATGCAAGTTTGCTCATTACAGGGCTCATAGTTTATTGGAAATGAAACATGCATCAAAACTAACATTTTCACTTCCTAAAAAGTAGGTCAGATTCAGCATCCGAAGCAAGCCTGGAAGTATGCATCCTTAGATGTATCATCTATGCAAGATTGGTCATTAAAGAACTCATAGTTCCTTGGAAATGAAACCTGCCCAAAAACCTTTAACTAATCACTCAAACCCGGAAAAATGGTCAGATTCAGCATCCAAGCAACCTGGGAGTGTGCATCCTTGATGTTCATCCATGCAATTTGGTAACATGGGCTTAAAGTTCTTGCAAATGAAACCTGCACCAACAACATTAAACCCGTTGTCAAATGGAAAATGTAGGGCAGATTCAGCATCCCAAAACAAGCCCGGTAGTATGCATCCTTGATGTTCTCCATGCAAGTTTGGTCAACAAAGGGGATAGTTACTTTGAAATGAAACCTGCACCAAAAACTTTAACCTGTTCACTCAAATGGAAAATGTAGGGCAGATTCAGCATCCGAAGCAAGCCCGGTGTTCTCCTTAGATGTATCATCCATGCAAGTTTGGTCAACATAGGGCTTATAGTTACTTGGAATATGAAACCTGCACCAAAATTTTAACCTGTTCACTCAACCGAAAAATGTAGGTCAGATTCAGCATCCAAAGCAAGCCCGGTAGTATGCATCCTTAGATGTATCATCCTGAAATTTGGGGAAACATAGGGCTTATAGTTCTTTGGGAAAAGAAACCCACCCAAAAACTCCCAAAAATGTTAACCTGCTCCCAAAAAAATTAACCTGGATTCCTTTGCTGAAATTCAGCATTTAAACTTTTCGGGACAAAAAACACACTAAAACCATATTCCATGCATGTTAATAGAAGGACACAGAAGTAATTAAAAAGAAAACTGCTCCAAAAAACTTAAACCTTAACCTGGAGCCCAGCCACCCGACGCCCCGCCAAGGGTATCACATAAGCTCCCCCCCAAATTCGTTGAGGTGGCTAAAAAGTACTTCAATGTTTCCTTAAAAGATTTGTGCCGTCAATCAAATAGAGGTCATCCCATATCAGCTCAAGAATATTAAGGAAAATGGATGGATAACTAAGATGTTGAACCAGACATGGCAAAATCAATGGAGATTTGGAGAAGAACTTCTGACTTGTTATACCCAATGCATATTTTTAAATGTCCATAGATTATAGAAGAAAATTTAATGTTTAACATCATCATTTCTAGTATATACATGTTGTTTTCCATATATTTAGAAAATATGCATATGTGATGATTGCAGTGCATGCTCTGTTTGTCCATCTTTAATTTGTTTTTAGTAAAATAAATGTATACATCATAGGTATTAATTGAAGGTTGCTTTTGTCTAAACTTACATGTAACAAGAAAGGGTTTGTAAAATTGCAAGGAAATTAATACACGAAAAATTAAAATTAATATTTTATTCATTAAATTTTGTTCTTACCAGAAACCCAATATGCTCAAATAAATATTTCTGAAAACTGATGAGTTTTGTACATAAAGCTGCAGTGAACATGTATAATTATATCTAATGTAACAGTTTAAAACATGACACTTGGAAATTGTAAGGTTGTTAATTTAGTAGGAATGATAAGACCAGTTTAGTTATCTACTAAAATTGAAATCTTTCACAAATACATGTAGTTTATTTTAAAATTGTTTACATTTATAATCTTTTAATTTTTTTTTGTTTTTCATTTTAAAAAAGGGGAAAAAATTTTTTATATTTAAATTATTATTTCATGAATATCAAGGAGATATATCTATCACTGTAGCATTGTTTATTTTTCCCTGTTCTTGACAAATATTTATGACAGTGTTATGTCATTTTGCAGATTTTTCCTTTTCTCTGAAATCAATTACCCGTAAAAATAAATAAAAATTAAAAATTTATCTTTATTTTGTTTGTCTGATAAACAAATTTCAATTTAATAGATTCTCAGTTTCCCCAATCCAATGATTGAGCTAATGTCCATGAAGTGTAGAAATAGGTCATCTTTAAGAAATATTTGGTTGTCGGCCCTCTAAAAGACCTAAAATGACCAGACTGAAAACTTTTTTTCAATCCAGGGCCGTATTTTTTTTCTTTTTATTCCTCTTATCCCCCTTAAAAAAAGTTGTTGAAGATTTTCTCACCTACCGACCCAATAATTTTACATTGAGTCAAGGGGGCCTCAGGGCAAACAAACATTACTTTAAAGATAGCATTTCTACTCTTCGAAGTAAAGAAATCATTTACATGTAATTATAAACACAGCGCTTCATGGATGCAATGTTTACAACATTTCACTAAAAAAAAATGACATACGTGTATAATGACAGTCACCAGCCATGACTGAATAAAGATATTTTTTAAAAAATGTTAGAAATTACTACATGTTGGAATAACTAAATCAGCATGAGGTCAAATTCATAGGCTTTTAATTGGTTTAGTTGCAACATGTTCTGAAGTATGTTTATATACATATACATGTACTTCTAAAGGTGTTGCAGTTCAATTCATGGACAAATTCATCAGAATATTCAGATGTAAAGATTGCCATAAAAGACTAGAGTTCTTCCGTGGAAAAAATTTTTAGACCATCATGTAGCACAGGAGGAGTTTTATTTTGAATATTTTTGGCCAATTTATCCTAAAAACAAATCAAAAAAAACATTTGTTTTAACATTTCCCCTAAAGGGATTAATTTTTCTTTAAAATTAGGAAAAACCTGATTTTTATGTTCCAACCCCTAAAATAGCCCCTGTTTCCATGGAAATAATATTGGGGACATACATATTTTTTTAGTTCAAATTAATGAAAAAGATCAAATTAATAACTTCGTGGATTTTGATGGAATGGTAGTTTTAAGACGTTGTTTTTTATATTTTTGTTGCCATGGCAACGGTTTCACTTTTTCAAGGAAAATTGAAAAATCGTCTTTTTTAAAAAATTTTCACATTTTTGATGACGGAAAATTTAAAGTTTAAATAATAGAAGCATGAATTATACTAATTCGGGTCATTTTAATTATAAAAGTTTGATAATTTATAAAATAAATCAATTTTTTCAATGAAAATAATATTCGAGGTGAAATAGGAAACCTTAAATTTCGTTTTTACTAAAAAAATGGGACGGGAAATCTTGAAAATCATATTAAATGATGGAGCTTATCTCCCCGAATAAATTGATATATAGCATGTGTGCATATTAAAAAAAAAATGAGTTGGAGGGAGACGCAAACCTTACCTTAAGTGACCTAGTGATATACAGTTTGGCCCTCCTATTTAAAGGACCTAATATACACAGTTTGGCCCTCCTGATGTTTAAGTTACCTAGTGATCACTGTTTGACCCCCCCGATGTTTAACTGCCTGTGATACACTGTTTGACCCCCCCGATGTTTAACTGACCTAGTGATACACATTTTGGTCTCCCTGATATTTTAGTGACCTGTGTAAAATGTTTACCCCCCCATGTTTTAAATGACCTAGTGATACACTGTTTAGTACCCTGACGTTTAAGTGACCTAGTGATACACAGTTTGGCCCCCTGTTGTTCAATTGACCTAGTGATACACAGTTTGGCCCTCCTGATGTTTAAGTGACCTAGTGATACACTGTTTAGTCCCCCTGATATTTAAATGACCAAGTGATACACAGTTTGGCCCCCCCCGATGTTTAAGTGACCTAGTGATACACTGTTTAGTCGCCCTGATGTTTAAGTGACCTAGTGATACACTGTTTGGCCCTCCTGATGTTTAAGTGACCTAGTGATACACAGTTTGACCCTCCTGATGTTTAAGTGACCTAGTGATACACTGTTTGACCCCCCCCGATGTTTAAGTGACCTAGTGATACACAGTTTGGCCCCCCTAATGTTTTAAATGACCTGTGATACACAGTTTGACCCCCCTGATGTTTAAGTGACCTAGTGATATACTGTTTGACCCCCCTGATGTTTAAGTGACCTAGTGATACAATTTACCCCCCTGATGTTTAAGTGACCTAGTGATACACAGTTTGACCCCCCTGATGTTTAAGTGCCCTAGTGATACACAGTTTGACCCCCCTGATGTTTAAGTGACCTAGTGATACACAGTTTGGTCTTCCTGATGTTTAAGTGACCTAGTGATACACTGTTTAGTCGCCCTGATGTTTAAGTGCCTTTGATACACTGTTTAGCCCCCCTGAAATTTAAGGGGCTAATTCACATTTTTGCCCTCCTGATTTTTAAGTGACCTAGTGATCACAGTTTGGCCCCCCTGATTAAGTGACCTAGTGATACACTGTTTAGTCCCCCTGAATTTTAAAGTACCTAGTGATACATGTTTAGTCCCCCTGATGTTTAAGTGACCTAGTGATAACATTTTGGCTCCCCTGAAATTTAGGGGACCTAGTGATACACTGTTTGACCCCCTGATGTTTAACTGACCTGGGAAAAAGTTTGGCCCTCCTGATGTTTAAGTGACCTAGTATACACAGTTTGGCCCCCCTGATGTTTAAGTGACCTAGTTATATACAGTTTGGCCCCCCTGATGTTTAAGTGACCTAGTGATACACAGTTTGGCCCTCCTGATGTTTAAGTGACCTAGTGATACACAGTTTGGCCCTCCTGATGTTTAAGTGACCTAGTGATACACAGTTTGGCCCTCCTGATGTTTAAGTGACCTAGTGATACACAGTTTGGCCCTCCTGATGTTTAAGTGACCTAGTGATACACAGTTTGGCCCCCCTGATGTTTAAGTGACCTAGTGATACACAGTTTCCCCCCTTATGTTTAAGTGACCTAGTGTCACTGTTTACCCCCCCTGATTTTAAGTGACCTAGTGATACACGTTTGGCCCCCCTGTTTTTTTAAGTACCTAGTGATACACTGTTTTATTTCCTATGTAGCTTGAAACATGAGCTTTGATTGGTTACAGAGTTGGGTGTAAATTTCCGGCACCCAATTTGAGTGGGGGATATAAATTTGTGATGTCACAATGCATACTCTTTTTATGATAAAAAGCAAATAACATGACTCATGATGCTTGTAGTACAATTTTCACATCAATTTCATTTTTTATGTAATCACTTTTTGTCTTCATGGTACTAAAGAGATAACAAAAACATTAAAACAAATAAGTGTGGCTATATTTAAAAGGGACATGTGTACTACATGCACAAACCCCCAAGCTTATTTCATTGAAAAATACACACAGAAAAATCTAGAATTCTGTTAGTATTATTAATATTTTCACCTTTTCTCCTTGTTTTCCCCGGCATTGCTGGACACCAACACAAATGGTAAATAAAACCCAAAACTGTGGGATAAACAAACTCCCGGACAGGAAACCAT
>NW_026918236.1:0-14323 GCF_032062105.1 Saccostrea cuccullata
GAGTTTATATTGAATATCACAGGGGAGTAGATTGGTCGACACAGAAGCACCACTACGGCCGCTATATAATTCATTGTAAAATTACTTCGATAGAAATCGCGTGACGACCATGGGAGGTTGAACGTAGCTCAACTCCAAAAAACTCAGAAGTGGATCAGGCGCCATGGCATAGTATGCATCCCCTACCAGTTAAATTTATAAATCGTATACCTTCATATCACCATATTGTATCTTATTTTATATGCGACGCAAGTATACACAATAAGAAAATATTATATTGTGAACTAAGGGGCGGTTTGGTTTTGCTAAGACTGGGTTAATTAGCAGTAACGAGTATATGAAATATGGAGGAAACAGATTGTAATTAAGTTCGACTTCTATCGAAGAAAATTATACACACAGAACTGAACAAACACAGACCTATTAAAGTATCAGAAGTGGTATCCTGTGCTATGGAGGAATAAGCATTCCCTGTCGACCGGTCACTTGCATGAAAAATGTCAACATTTATGTTAAGGAGGTTGGTTCCTGATATCAAAAGTATTAAGAAATTTTTGTCAAGTAGCTTTTTAGAATTAACACAAATAGCTTAAAGACTTTATTTTTAGCTCTACTGGTCAGAGACCAAAAGATATGGAGATAACGAACATCAAGTATTCAATATCAAAGTCCATTATACAATACAGAATAGGAGCAGAGCAAACAAAAACCTCTTAAACAGTAGAGGTGGATCAAGTGCCATGGAGGAGTTAACATCCCCTGCTGACCGGTCATATTGCACATGAGCTCCTGGTCATGATCGGGAAATACCAGAAAAATCCTTCGTCAATTCAGTGTATAATTAATGGACTAACATTAAGTTTGAAAAACGTCAGTCAGCATTTGACTCAAAGATAAACTGTATTTGCTGGAAAGATAATTGTACCGACCAAAGAACTTAACGAAATGATGACTTTAAACGAGACTGCTGATATTCTTGTTTCATCACCCTGTCTGTCAATAATTTACCTCGTTTTAGAAATTGTTCATACGTAGAGAAGCTTTTGCTTTTTAATCATTGACAGGTGGTATATTATTGATCTTGAATCACGTAGATTGTTAGGGAATTTACATAAAATTGGGTGTTTGATGTATAAATCAAAACTAAAAATGGGGTCATTGCGATTCTTTTAGCACTACGGAACAATAAATATGACCTTTTTGCATTATGATTATGTTTAACATATTAATCAATTTTCAAAGGTGTTTATTTGATTATTTTTTATCTAAATAAATTATTTGACCAAAAATGTCTTTTTCATATCAATACGTCAAAAACAACCATCCCTCACTGCTCAATGGCTTGAGTGTCGAGTATAGGTCTAAATTTGAATCTCTTCACCGGTATATGATGACCTCTCTACACGAGTGAAAAAATCTCGAATTGGGCGTAAAACAACATACATCTTCCTTTTTTGAATTAAAATTTTTTACGTATAAATATAAACATATCACATAATGTGCGATAAGTACAGTGTAACCATGGGTTTCCGACAAAAACCAAAGATAGTTCAAAGTTATTGAAGGCCTAATATTAAAAAACTACATAAATATGATCAATCAGAAACTCATGTTTCTTCTCAATATCAAATCTAGGGTACTTTTGTGTACAATAAAACAAATTTGCAGTTTACCAAGGATAAGAAAAGTAACTTTAAGAGTTTCATTTTTATTGAAAAAGGGGCTGTCTATGTTGTCAAAGAGCACGGATTTATTTATCATAGAGAATGGTTGTTTTTCACAGGGTCTTGATGTTGCTGATTTTAGTAAACTTCCTAGTAGTATTTTTTAACAACTTAGCTCCTGACCTATCGACCTACCAAATTTACATTCCGGTAGAATTATCAAGAAATCAACTCCGCTACATGTAACTTTCAAAGAATTATCACAGAGAAAAAAAATAGAAATGGAAATATTTTTATTTATTTTCAGAGTAAGAGTTAATGAAAACTTGTTTAACGGTGATGCCGACGTTTACGATAATTTGGAGTCTTTATCAACCATATCAGTGCCGCATTGTACTTGTACGGAAGATGGCAAATCAGAATGTTCCTACAGCTCTTTCACTTCCTGCAACGATAAAAAGGGAAAAGAATACAAATGTAACATTGAAAACAAGACAGGAAAAAAACTTGCCAATGCTTCACTTCCACATACTTCAAGAAAAATGGTAAATTGAATAGCAAATATGAATTTTACCCTATATCATAAAACCTGTTTGACTCTATCGCCATGAAAAAGGACAGTTTATGCATGTAGTTCCCTCACTTTTTAAAAAAAATATTTATAGTCATTTTCTCATTATTTAAAAAAAAATGACCCCATTTTCTTAAGAAATAAATTAATATCAATGAATTATATCTTGTGAATAAGACTTTAATACAAATGCGTTAAAGAATATTGTTCCTTTATTTCATTTCAATAATGCTTGTGATTAAAATATATTTATAGTTTCTTAAACAGGCTTAAAATGGAATGCTAAGTTTAATAAAATTATACTTGATATTTTAGGGTGAGGCAAGGAACATAGATTATGTACAAACAGAGGAATATGCAAAGAGCCTGTGTATTCAATCTTTTCAGGCCTCTCCAGAATACGAATTATGTCAGAATCGCGTTACAGATCTAACTAACATAACCATGTCAAATTGCATCGAAGACATAAAGGTATTTTCAAAAACCATAAAAAAACAATTTCTACAATCTAAATTTTTTTAACTGTTTGTGTTTCTACAAATAATCAGCAATGAAATGTTACTCCAACGAAGTATTGTTTCTTAATTTCAGCAATACGGCTAATAAAGGTGAAAATTCCATTGCAGAACATTACATCTTGTATATATAAACAAAGTATAGAACGTTCGTTAATGAGATGAAATTTGGAATTTCTACTACGTTGATACAATCATTTTCAGATGACAGGCGATGATAATTTAACACAGATCCACGTAGAAGCCGCTCTACAACAGTGTACGTCTTTCGTTTTGTTGAATTCGACGCTACAGGAATCAGATCCAGAAATAACAAACATCGTACAAAATCTGTGTCCTAACAATTGTAGCAACAACGGTGTGTGTAAAGCAGGTAATAAAAAAATCTGTCTTGATACATGTTCTAGACTAATTATTTAAACAAAAATAGACTTCATTAAGAAATATGTACTAGAGATATAGCACAGAGAATCTATGTTCTTATATTCAATTAAAAAAGAAATATAAAGAATGAATTTATTTTTTGTATTTTTCATATATCAATTATTCAGGGAGATAGGTTAAGACTTTCTTTATAATTCTACAAAATAAAAATACTAATATATGACTTTACAATGGAAAGCAAGGTCAAGTAATAGCAAACTGGCTTGATCTATTATGACTGACATTAACTTAATAGCAAATCAAATTTTGCAGAATGTGTCGTTATGGTGTTTTCAAATCCTATATGTTAAAATATTCTAATAATATGTCGCATACATCACTTACGTACATCTGATTGAAATCAGCATTCCGAAATATACTCAACAAAAAAAGAAACGCATATTGTTTTACTCGTCAAAGAAATTTTTAGAATGTACATGAAACAACTATTTTTTATATCAATGGATACCTGTGACCTATTTAAAGGACAACATGGGGTTTTAAAACCCAAGTGTTGAATTATCTCCCTTGATTAAACATGTTTATGAAAGTAGTGTTTTTCATGATTTCTTCTAAATCAGTTGTCTATTTTCATTGATATTTTGGATTTAGAGAAAATTTTCACACTTCTACTAAACCTATATTTAACATTTGATTGCAGTGTTGATACTGCAATGCCACGCCCAAACAAAGATGAATACAACCAGGCTAACGATGATACTAAATGGAGCTACGCAACAGGAAGTTGCAACTATATTTGAAATAAATCAATGGGCTTTGAAACCTTAAAACTAACGTCTGAAGACCACTATCATGCCATCCGCATGTAACCACAACCAGACTGGACCGTCAGACACCCCCCCCCCCTTCATCACCTCATGCGATTTAGAACTTGCTGTAAAACTGCTGCTATATAATTGCTGGATGATAAAATATGCATAAAAATGCATAAATTGTTCGCAAGAGACTGAAATGAGATGTTATTCCTCCACAATATCCGTACATTAGAAATCCACTAGCATTGAGACTTTGTATAGTACATATTGTTATGCCCCTTGAATTTGGGGGCAATGAAAATGACATCACTTTGACTTTTCAATTTGCAATATTGATTTTTATCACAACACACTCTAAAATCGCTTAAATAATATAAGGTTTAAACTGAAAACTTAGAATTTCCTATTATTCTGATTATGCGTTTCTTTTTTTGTTCAGTATATTTACGAAAAATGCACTGTTTTCAAATGCAATTTTCTTTATACCCATGATTAGAGAAAGTCTAAAATAACAAATATATATAATAAGTTAGAAAATGACGTTTTATTTTTAAAATATATCCTTATTTAATTCAACGAATATGGAATTTTGACCAGATTAACTGAATCTTTTTTCTGTTTTTATTTAAAGATATATGCAAGAATATTTCTTTTAAAAAACTAATTAGTTAATAGTTCTGGATATTTTCATGATATTTAGTATTTGATCGGTTTATGTTTGAACACTTAGGTAACTGTACGTGCCTTACCGGTTTTGGTGGTAGTGATTGCTCGTTTGATTTACTGGAACCTCCTACAATAACAGACGTACCTAGTGCTGGTCTCTGTGACCTGTCTACCAAAAGTTGTATGGAGGCAACTATCATTGGAAAGTACTTCTTTGAAAATATGGACTCACGATGTTATCTTGAAATACACCAGGTCTGAAGAAAATATTTTATGTCATTCAACTTCGTTGACATTGCTATATCTTCATCAAGAAACGTTGATGTGTCCGAGTCATTGACAATAAAATTCTTTTTTTAAGGTAAGCATAAATCAAAGCACAATCAGGACAGAAAATAAGAGGACTGGCTTGGAAGAAAGAACTTTATTTGAAGGATTTTGTCCTCTACAATACAGTACGGATGGTGTCTGGACAACAGAAATAAAGTTCAGTATTTCAAATAATGACGTCCTCTTCACTGAAAAATTCACAATACATGTATTTCAGTCCTCCTGTCAGGAATACCACAACGATTCTGGAAGGGTGTATTTTACACTTAAGGTAAAGTTAAGCTTTGCAGTGCATACAGTACCGACCGGACACAACCTAACAGAAAGCGAACCCGGAGCGGACCCCGGGTTCGCTCTCTGGGTCCGCTCCGGGTTCGCTCGGGGTCCGCTAGGGCTGACCCAAAGCGAACCCGTAGCGGACCCCGAGCGAACCCGAGGCGGACCCAGGGAGCGAACCCCAAATTCAGTAGCGGTCCCAGCGAGCGAACGCGGGTTCGGTATTTCTTTACGGAGCTGTCAATCAGGATTAGCGATTAACCAATCAGCGCGTCAACCAATCAAAATAGCATATTGATCTGTCGATTGGGATATAAGATCGAACGTGTTGATTTAATTTGATACAAGTAACAGCTTTTCAAAAAGCTTGCCTGACGTAATCAATCAATTTCTGTAAGAGAAGTGATAAGGACCTTTTGAGCAATACTTTTTAGCTCACCTGAGCCAAAGGCTCAAGTGAGCTTTTCTGATCAAAATTTGTCCGTTGTCTGTCATTGTCGTAGTCGTTGGCGTCGTTGTCGTAAACTTTTCACATCTTCATCTTCATCTCAAGAACCACTGGGCCAATTTCAACCAAACTTCTACAAAGTAGCCTTGGGTAAAGGGGATTCAAGTTTGTTCATTTAAAGGGCCACGTCCTTATCCAAGGGGAGATAATAATGATGTAAAGAAAAAATATTGGCATTTTTAAAAAATCTTCTCAAGAACCACTGGGCCAGAAAAGATGAAACACATGTGGAATCATCCTCAGGTAGTGTAGATTCAAGTTCGTTCAAATCATGACCCCCAGGGGTAGGGTGGGGCAAAAATGGCCGATCAAAGTTTTACTTAGGAATATATAGGAAAAATCTTTAAAAATCTTCTTCTTAAAAACCACTGGGCCAGAAAAGATGAAACTCATGTGGAATCATCCTCAGGTAGTGTAGATTCAAGTTTGTTCAAATCTTGACCCCCAGAGGTAGGGTGGGGCCAAAATGGCCGATCAAAGTTTAACATATATAGGAAAAATCTTTATATATTTTCTTCTCAAGAACCACTGGGCCAGGAAAGATGATGATCATATGAAATCATCCTCAGGTAGTGTAGATTCAAGTTTGTTCAAATCATGACCCCAGGTGTAGGATGGAGCCAAAATGGCTGATCAAAGTTTTAAATAGGAATATATATGAAAAATCTTTGAAAATCTTCTCAAGAACCACAGGGCCAGGAAAGATGAAACTCATTTGAAATCATCTTTAGGTAGTGTAGATTCAAGTTTGTTCAAATCATGACCAACGGGTTTATGTTGGGGCCAAAATAGCCGATCAAAGTTTAAGATAGGAATATATAGGAAAAATCTTCCTCTCAAGAACCATTGAGACAGGAAAGATGCAACTGCTGTGGAATCATCTTTAGGTAGTGTAGATTCAAGTTTGTTCAAATCATGACCCCCGGCGGTAGGGTGGGGCCAAATGGCCGATAAAAGTTTTACATAGGAATATCTAGAGAAACCTTCTAAAATCTTCTTTTCTAGTACTTGAAAGCAGTGCTTAGTGATATTTAAAGGGAATCATTTTTAGGTAGTGTGGATTCAAGCTTTGTTCAAATCATGATCCCCTGGGGGTTAAAATTCAAGCCCCAATCCTCAGTAAACTTTCAGTTCTGATCTGATGTGTGCTTTTTCCTAGCCAATTGCTCAGGTGAGCAATGTGGCCCCTGAGCCTCTTGTTTGTGTTTGAAATATGTCTTTTTATTTGAGAACCTTGTAAAAATATTTAATCATTTAACTTGTAAAAGAACGATGCCTTTGCTGCATTCTGAAGAGTTGTTAACAGAATGGTTAATGTATGTGGGTTTTCTGCCAATCGCAACTTTTCGGTCCCACTCCTCGGGCCTTATCTAGAGAAGGAGAGCACAAATGTATTCTTAATTTATAGGCCATGACACCCCCTCCCCCTTTCACAAAGTTTGAAATAAAGCATGGATGATGTATATAGACCTATTTTCTGTGGAAAATGGAGTTAACTTTATTCAATGTAATGATATTATCTAAAATATACTATAGAAGGGACTTCTAACTCCGTTTTTACTATGAACAGGAAATGTATGAATTTTTAACATCCGATGATGTCGATACATTCGAGTTTGACCTCTGACGAAAAGACTTGAGATGATGCGATTGCCTTTTCTGCAAGTAGATTGATCTACCCCTGGATCTAAATTTAAAGCTACACCTATTCTGAAATCTGTTGTCAAATCATTCATTGTGAACATTTTAGAGAATGGATATAACTAAATACATATGTTGTAGGAAAGCATTTTCTCCAATGAAATAAACAGTAGTAGTTTGTGTTCATTGATCTTTTTTTTTCTGAAACGTGGGTACTATATTTTTTTGAGAACGAAATAGGTTAATCCAACATTTAGGCCTTTGTGGAAAAGAAATCCAAGATTTCGCACAGGTAATTTCTTTCGTCAAATCGTCTGGAACCTGGTTGAACTGCGTCGATCGTTTGTGGTGATTGGACTAGTCCATCAAAATATGGAATAAACCAACAGAGGGGAAACAAATTAGAGAAATTATTTCTTTTGTTTGCATGTCCATATTCTGATACATACGATTCATATGTTGTTTTAAGGAATAAGATATATGAAATTTGTAGATAGAATTTCTGAATCATAGGAAGATGGAGGTTACAATAACAACTTTATTTAATTCCATGGAAGTTAGCGACCCCATTCATACAATAGAACAATCCAAGAAAAGGCGCGAAGATCGCTTACTCGTGACATTTGGCGCGAAAAGAGCGAATCACCCCTTTTGTAAAACATAAATGGACTGATCCAGTAGTATAGAAATGCAGAAAAAAAGATACACGGACACGTTGAAACGGTAAATCACATGGAATAATCTGTTTCATGCAAACAGAGTAAACAAAGTAAATACTGCATTATTTTGCATCAGAAAAATCAATGTTTTCCTGGAAAAAAGTTTCTTTTAAAATGCAGGTAAAAGATTTCCAATGTAAATCAGCTTGCACAAAATCTAGCTCTCTGGGTATGATCTATTAGTTTCGGATCAAGCAATTATCAATCCTTATACAGCCTGACGCCGTGACGTCAGGCAATAAATCCAAACACTACATACAAGCAAACCGTGTTAATGTGCTGTGTAAATCTATTATGATGATTAAAATACGATTTGATATTATTTATTTTAATTCTCCGGGTTGTATTTTATATTTATATATTTACTTCTTTTATTTTATTTAAGCAATTAATTAATATATGTTTTAATTTTCCACGTAGAATTATACATGAAAATTTACGTTTTTATTTCCTTTAGTTTTTTATACCGGTATTGAAAGTCCATTTGGTAAATAAATTGGGTAAATACATCAGTCAATGCATAAAAATGGAGATCAATTGATATTACAATTAATATTTTACCGACAAAAATAGGAGAAAAGAAATAGTTGGTCTTCGACAATTATTGTAAAATTTCATTTTCTCAAGATACTAACAGTTCAGGAATATTAACTAACCCAATATTTAAATATAAAAAGATATATGAAACATCGAGACGAGAGAGAGAGAGAGATCATAACTGTAAACCCTCATTATTAGACTTGATTTTAATAATAGGAAGATGTATAAAAGGAAGATGTATATAAAGCATTAAGAATGACCAACAGTTTTCGGGACTCTCTGTCCCTTCCGCAGGACAAAGAAAAAAGTTAAAAAATCATAAGATCAAATGAAAAAGAGAAACCAAAAACAACTAGCACTAAAAACACTATATTTTTACAGAGTACATGTTGAATTAACACTATTTAAGAAAGAAAACCGGACCGCTATGAAATAAGTCTGGTTTATCGGGGTATACTCAGGTGAAGTGCGATTTACATAATTGAACGAATAATTACGCTAATTAATCACAACATTTAGTAAATCGTACATTGTTTCATTCTCTCAAAATGGCGTAACTATACTTGACAAAGAATAATCAGATAAAAATAATATAGAAGGGATATTTTAACATATGAATTATGATCTATTATACATTTTAAAATGTTTTAGATCTAATTATTGGGAAAAAATAATTAATAAAGGCGTAAGCAATACATAGTTATGTGGGTTGTTCGAGAGTTGGTAACGCAAAATGACTGTAGAGTTACACTTAATTGAAAAAATAATCTTGTTAAGTATCATCAGGCACTGGGTCTAATTCACGTTCATATTTTTTACGAACTACAATAATAATAAAATGAAATGTAAATATACCAGATGTACAAAAGGTAACATGTGATTTATAGATGCGATATAATAATTCAGGTGTTAAGCACAATTTAAACTACGATTTAGCAAAACGTAAGGAAAAACAAATGTTTTTTTGACTATATAAGCATGAATTTAAAAGGTATTTAGTTAGTCAGTTTCACCTGTACACCATTCGATACTGAAAATCAATTCAACACTGTTTTTTGTTTTTTCGTTATAAATTAAGAAAAATAAATGCCTTATAACCCGCTATTAAATTAGTTTAAATTTCTCGGGATCGAGAAATCAAGGAAATCAATTATTCATGTACATGTAAATCTATGTCGAATGTACAGTTGAATTTAAGAAAAAAATATCAATGGTCTCCATTATATCACTGTTTACATGTTCAGTGTACATGTCCGCATCGTCGCATAAACAACAATGATCGATCAACAATACCACTACTGTATTGGAAAATACAAGGGGCGGGGCTTACTGGCGGTGAGATTAAAGCGGGGTCCGCTTCACGCATCAGTGTGTTAAGCGGTCCCAGGAAGCGAACGCCGGGTTCGCTATAGCGGACCCAGAGCTGACCCCGAGCGAACGCTGAGCGAACCCGGAGCGCACCCAAAGCGCACCCGGAGCGGTCCCAAAATTTCTGAAAGCGAACCCGAAGCGGACCCCGAGCGAACCCGTGAAGCGAACCCGGGGTCCGCTCCGGGTTCGCTCTGGTGTTAGGTTGTGTGCGGTCGGTACTGTATGTATAATCTTAGAGGATAATTTCTGTCAAATTACGAGAATGATACTATATGTATACATCTTTATAATTGAGAACATTTATTTGGTTTCTGAGGCTTCCATCGTTTCTGTTCTTCGAATGAAGTATTTTTTTTCAAAGTTTGTCTTCTTATCTATATTAAAAAATTTGGGGAATATTTTTTTTTTACATTATACACCCACCCTCACATACATGGATGTATCTAATAATTTTTCATGAAACCTTAATGCATGTTTAGTAAATACCTTTCACCAAACAGTTTTAAAGTCAGATTAAGGAAATAGTCCTACGATCATTTGTCATGCTCGTTACAAAAAAGTGATTAAAAATTGTTAGGAATATTTTATCTTCATCTGATATTTTCATATAAAATATCTTGCAATAACATTATATAAGATGAGCATTACCTGTATTTAGGATGACCATTGCTACATCGATAGCACGTGTATGCGACCAATGGAAAACAATTCCCGGAATATATGTCAGTACTGCAACGCCTCAAACCAAAAATATGAATGGACTGAAAAGCAGAGTATGTTTATGATTTGAATAAGAGTCAAAGAGCCTTTACTCAAATTTTAACTTGAATTCTTGTGCGTTTCAAAGACAGAATTAATATAACTTTTTTAGATTGTAAAACAAACGAAACTAGTGGCCTAGAAACTACAACTGTGACGGAACATATAGAGACGACTGATAATGTACAACACGTTACCACATTGATACCAAATACAGATAACAACCATGGATACTCGGCTGCCTATTTTCTCCATTTCTCGACCATGAAGTATTTTCCAATTCTATGGACTGGACTTTTGCCGTTGATGCATCGATTTGTAATGGAATACTAACAGTGTGAGTATACAATATGTTCGTAAACAAGAGTTCAAAGGACCTTGCATTTCTCCTCTTATATACTGTACAATCTATCATTTCTATTTGATGACTCTAAGAATTTGTAAACTAGGATAAAGGATAAGATAAAGAGAAGACAAAGGCTTGAAATTCCAAAAGTCTGTTAGCATTACCCAAATTTTGGTTAAACTACTCTTAAAACCCAAAAAGAGTCAACTGAGAAAGTGTAATGATTAGAAGCACCTTATTATCTTAAATATTCATAATATCACATGATAAAGATTCGAAAAGTAGGTCACAGTTCTTTTGGTATACATTCTCAATCACTCCAAAATGTATCAACTGACAAATTTTGAAGACTATTTGAAGACAACTTGAAATATTTAGACATTTTCTTAGATAGAATTCCAAATGACCCTCTTTTTAGTTGACACCCAAGTTTCACCGACTTATAAACTTTGATGGTTCTTAGCCAGTAGATGTATGAAATATTAAAACATTGCCATAAAATTTCAAAAAGTAGGTATCAAATACCTCCGTTTGGTGGACGTTCTCTTATCATTCCTAATGTTAGGTCATAATTTACACTCTAAATCACCGACAGATTTCTCCGTTATTTCCCGAGCACAAGGGGGGTGTAACAGGTCGGTTGGAGATGCTCACTCCTCTATGGCACCTGATCCACAGTGACCTACTTTTGGATTATATTCTCCCAGGGCCAAAGATGCATCAATTTGATGATTCTAACTAGAATCTAAATATATTAAATTTCAGCCAAAAATTTCACATTAGATCATGATGACATTTTCCGAGGACACAAGATGTATCAATTGACAAAGTTTGAAGATTCTAAGCCGATAAATACCTAAAATATTTAAACATAGCCATAAAATTTCAAAGTAGGTAACGAAAACCAAACATGCATAAATTGAAAAAAAAAATGATTCAAGCTAATAAGGACCAAAAATATCTAAAAATAGCCATAAAATGTCAATAGTAACTTGCAAAAGTAAGTCATTTTACTAAGTACATGTATCAACTGACAAAGTCTGATGATCATAAATTTGAAAACAAATGTCTGTCAAATTTAAAATTTAAGTCACTGTGACCAACTTATGAGTCGACATGATATGACGTGTTAAGATGCATCTATTGACAAGATTTAATATATTTTGAGGAACCACGATACATCATTTGGCAAAGTTTAAAGATTATTGACCTTTAAGTGTTCAAAATATGCCTCCAAATTAATTTGAAAACCTTTTATATATATAGCGGGATGTAGGTTAGAAATTTCTTCATTAAAAAATCTTATTTTGTTATCCAGATGATAATTTTATGATACAGACAAAATTGTATCTGTATATGAAAGAAAGCATTTTACTGCATTGTTTTTAATATTCTGATTTCATTTTATTTAAGGCACAACCAAAAGAAAAAGGATTGTGTTTGGAGTGTGTTGTAAAATGTCATCCGTCTTCACTGATTATGTATTTTGATACCATGATTTAATGATGTAATTATTCTTTCATAGAATGTTTAAGATAATGCTGTAAGAAAATGATAATGTAAATATCTTTATATGTTTAAGACAATTGTTAATATGTTTTTATACCTTTGATAGCTTTGACTCTTTTTCAACAGTAATACACAGGACATAGAATTCAACTTAATGTTTTTGTCATTTGAATATTTTAATAATCATATTGCACCCTCATTGTGAATCCTTTGTTTGTTTAAGATTGTTTATATTTTTGCTGCTTGAGCTTTATATTCTATTGTGTTTGAGAAGAATCTTTGTTTCATAAATTCCGCTTTTATGTACATTTATATGAATGCATCTGGAGAGGAAAAATTGTCAAAGATTAAATTATTACGACAGAATACAGATAAGCTCCTGGACTAAAAATAAACAAATAAACTGGTATTTTTAACGTTACATCGACTATAACCTACGTTTTATTCACATATTCTTTTTCTCTGTGATTTACTTTAGCTTTACATATGTACATGTAGCTTTTAATATTTTTCATGCTTTTATACACATTTTCCTAAAAATAAAAAAATAATTAAGATTAATTGTTTGTTGTTTTTTTATACAAGAAGGCTTAAATTAACTTAACATTTTATGTAACGCAAAGAAACCTATATATCATTTTCAGCTCGACTGAGCTGAAGTGCCAAGTGATCTCTAATCAAAGAATGTCTGGTGCCCTTCTATCCTGTTTCTTCTATCCATATGTAAACATTTAACATCTTTTGACTTCTTCGACAGAGCCACTGGTCAAATTTCAATTGAATTGATTACAAAGACTGGTGTTTAACATATCAGTTCTTACAGCGTAAAACATATGTTTCCAATATATCATCCTTGTGCTTTCCGTACCCCATTTTCACCATATTTCTTTTAAATTGTGCCATATTTTTGAGGATATTTTGCCTTTTTCGTATCCGTATAATAACCCTTATGTGTATACTTAAATCGTCTTAATTTGCTATCCACATTCACACATCTCCGATAGCAACGATTTGGAACACCACTGTTGCACATAACAACCTCTAGTTGTAACGGAGACCATTTTACCTGGTGTCTTGTTTCCTATACACTTAGTGTATGAGATAAATGTCTGTTTCATAGCTTTGTACTAGTTAAACTATTTACGAGTATATTAATACATATACAGCAGAATTAGCAGAAAGATATTCAGATTTCATTACATGCATGTGATATTAATTTCCATATCATCTCCACCTTTATGTCTAAATCAAACTTTTTTTTTACTTTTACTAGTTTCCACGCTTATTTTGATCATATTACCTTGTCTATTATTTTTTAATATTATTCAAAGCATATCATCAAAAATGTAAACGTTACGGCTATATCAAGTTTATTGATAATTTCACTCATTGCACACGCGCACGTTCATGATTACCATGTTTTTTCAACACTTCTGAGATATGTTTATCCTGAGTATAAAAACAATTCACAAAGAATCAAAAGTTATGGTTATAGGAGGGGTATCGATTTTATAAATTGGATAAATGCAGATTTTTATCAATTTATAAGTATGCATTGTGAAACGTAACACCAATTCTATATTTTCTGCAAGTAGTGGCTGTTGACTTTTCAGTTGTGAATAAATGAAGAACCGATGCCGTTCATTTGCTGGATTGTGAATAAAATAAAAATCCAGGCCGTTCATTGGTTGGTGAAAGTTGTTTACGAT
>NW_026918237.1:0-14213 GCF_032062105.1 Saccostrea cuccullata
GTAGTCAGCAATACACTTGAGGTGTGGATAGTTTTCTGCAACCTCAGGTGTCGGAATTTCACTCCTGTTATTCGGTATCATATCACACTCTGTTAGAGTGGGTAATACGAATCGCTCAGTACCGCACAAAGATGTCACCACAAAGCCTTCTGCCCGCCTACCTGAAGTCACTACTTTCCCAGCACAACTGTTGATTGTATAGTTTTCAGAGTCAGTTCTTATGTTGAAGTGATCTAGTACATCACTACGGATCAAAGATGAATTACTCTGGTCGTCTATGATTGCGTAAACTTTCATAGACCTGGTCTGCAAGTTCACATCGTTCACATGAGAAATTTTCACAAGGACGATCTTTGCACATGACCTAGCAGGTCCTCCTTTACAAATCTCTGTGCAGCTTGAAGACACTTCAGTTCTGGGTTGAGATTGCTCCCCGCCATGAGTCACCACTCCACCATGTCTTGGGGCTGGTTGAGTTGTCTTCACTGTAGGTGTGGGGACTCTGAACACATGCATAGCTGTGGAATGTGTAGTCTCGTTACACTCGGCACAATGGATCTTTGCTTGACAGTTCTTTCTGAGATGCTTAGCAGCACAGCAACGAAAGCATATTCCATTTTGTTTTAACAAGGCTTTACGGTCTTCGAATGGTTTATGTCGAAAGGCACGGCACTCGTCCAAAGAGTGGTTGGTTTTGTGTATGATACAAGGAATTGGACCCTGGTCACCACTGGTCACAGAACTCACTGCTGTCTTTACTACTGATACTTTTGTCTTTGACGGGGTTCCATATGTGTTACTAATACTGGGATTCATATCAAAGTCAAAGCTTGGATCGTTAAACAGTTCTGCCATGTCATGAACGAAATCACAAAAGTATGTGAAAGGAGGAAACAACACTCCATGAACACGCTTGTAATTAGCAGCACGATCCCGCCACTTATTTTGTAGACTTGGTGGTAACTTGGCGACTGTAGGGTTGATTCCCATGGATGTATCATATAAGCTCAAAAGAGCCGCATATTCAGGTTTCTCTTTCACTGCCCTTATCTCAGATAGAATGTCAGATAGTTCAAACAGCTTGCCTCTGTCCTTCACAGTCATCCTAGAAACAGAATTGAGTTTCTTCTTGAGCGCCACTTCAACTTTTTCAGGTGAGCCGTAATGACTGTCCAAGCGCTTCCATACTCTGTCGAGAGCTGTCTCGGGTCTTCCTGCATTCGCCACTTTCAGACTTTGAACTTGCTTTGACGACTCGTCTCCTGTCCAGCGTAGTAATAAGTCAAGTTCTTCTGCCGGCGAAGTGCCTATCTCAGCTGTTACACTCTTAAAGGTATATTTCCAAGAAATGTAGTGCTCTGCTTTATCGTCAAACTTGTGAAGCCTTGCTGTAAGTAGCTCTCTCTTAACAAGATACTTTGCAAAGTCTACACTATGGGCATTGTCTACACATGGAGAAGTGTTTATGCACTGAGAGTTATTCACAAACTGATTATTGTTCATAGTTCCATTTGTTGTCAACAGTCGTTGATCCTGACTAGGAATGAATGGTGAGTCAGGGAGCGCATTCACATACTCCTCGGTTCTTCTTTGTACAGCTTCTTCACAATTGAATACGCTCGTGTTTTCAAGTTCTAAAGCTTCCTCATCGTCAACAGCTTGAAGTTGAGCCATAGCAATGGCGGCCTCCTTCTTCGCTGATAATCGTTTCTCCTGAGCATCCAGTTTTGCTTTCTGTATGATAACGTTCGCCTCATGAGTGGCCTTCTCTTCAAGCAGCTTGGATTCTTCCTCCAGGAATTCCAGTTGTTTCTTTGCTGTTTCCGCTGCTAGTCTTTGTTGTAGACGCACAGAGCTGACTGATGATCTACGTGATGATGTCGAAGGAGCTAAGGTCCTGTTCTTCTGAAGATTACCACTGGTGAGTTCCTCAAGTGAGTCTCGCGTAGAATCCGGCACTTGTAATCTAGAAGCCATGATCGGAAGATGGATCCTTTTACTGTAACTGCCCGGACGCAGTCAGATAAACCCGGTCAATCAAACAAGGTCCAAAAACACCAGGAAACTGGTAGATCAGTTTATTTGACACAAGTGGTAAAAGGCTGTAAACAAATACAGAAACAGAGTTACAAATATGAAGTAAACATAACAAGCAATACTCAATACTGAACTCTATACACAATGTACAGATGCATATTGACTAGTAACCATATACCTGTATGACTAATTGACTGATAAAATGACTTTAAACACAGTATTACATTTAATTAATACACCATGAATATAATCATAGTTACACCTGATATACAAGACTTAAGACTCGACTACCTATAGACTGACGATCGACTTCATAAAATGACAAGACTTTGATATATAAATGCCTAATCCGTTAAACCGCATAAGTTCATATATGAAAAAGACAAATAACTGGACAAATCTATTCAATTCCAATAAAGATTCAATACATATAGGGCATATTTTATCTAACTTTCAATGAATGTAAATTTGGCGCCAAACGATCACTGTACACAATCATTCGTACACATCATGACAAATAATAGCTAAAAGATCCTACATTATTTCATGTCGTAGTAAATAACCTAATCTATGAGTAATTTATCATAAGCTAATATTCATAAATCACAAGTAAATGAAATATAAACAAGGTAAACTTACATCGTGGCACCGATACATCTGCCAAACAACCACGTTGGCTAAACCGGAAATGTACAAAACACAAAAGGGTGGGCGCACTAATAGCCCAAAAAATACTCATGCGGGGTACACTAAAACTCGTAAAAATATATAAAAATCATGAAACAGGTAAAATCGAAATACATGTTACTTGACAGCCAGGACAGATGGAACTCATGTGGAATCATCCTCAGGTAGTGTAGATTTAAGCTTTTAAAAATCATGACCCCCGGGGCTAGGATGGGGCCAAAATGGCCGACCCAAGTTTTACATAGGAATATATAGGAAAAATCTTTAAAAATCTTCTTCTCAAGAACCACTGGGCCAGGAAAGATTGAGCTCATATGGAATCATCCTCAGGTAGTGTAGATTCAAGTTTGTTCAAATCATGACTCCGGGGGATAGGGTGGGGCCAAAATGGCCGATTTAAGTTTTACATAGGAATAGATAGGAGAAATCTTTAAAAATCTTCTTCTCAATAACCACTGGGCCAGGAAAGATGAAACTCATTTGGGATCTTCCTCAGGTAGTGTAGATTCAAGTTTGTTCAAATCATGACCCCCGAGGGAAGGGTGGGGCCAAAATGGCCGATCAAAGTTTTTACATAGGAATATACAGTGGACCTTCAGATATCCGGACGCCAGATATCCGGATGCTTCAGTATTCGGACGGTTTTTCATCGGAACGAAATTTTAAAATGTTATTCTGTCTTGTTTAACTGGTGATTCAGATATCCGGATGCTTCACATATCCGGACAAATTGACTTGGAACCAAAGCATCCGGATAAATGAGGGTCCACTGTATATAGGGAAAATCTTTAAAAATCTTCTTCTCAAGTACCACTGGGTCAGGAAAGATAAAACTCATGTGGAATCATCCTCAGGTAGTGTAGATTCAAGTTTGTTAAAATCATGACCCTGGGGGTAGGGTGGGGCCAAAATGGCCGATCAAAGTTTTACATAGGAATATATAGAAAAAATCTTTTAAAATCTTCCTCTCAAGTACCACTGGGCCAGGAAAGATGAAACTCATGTGGGATCATCCTCAGGTAGTGTAGATTCAAGTTTGTTCAAATCATGACCCCTGGAGGTAGGGTGGGGCCAAAATGACCGATCAAAGTTTTACATAGGAACATATAGGGAAACCTTTTAAAATCTTTTCAAGTATTTCAAAGCCAGGTTTCGTTATATTTATAGGGAATCATCCTTAGGTAGTGTAGATTCAAGTTTGTTCAAATCATGACCCCCCGGGGGGTGTAAAATTCAAGTGCCCCTCCCCATAAGTTAACTTTCAGTTCTGATCTGATCTGTGTTTTTTCCTAGCCAATTGCTCAGGTGAGCGATGTGGCCCCTGGGCCTCTTGTTTTTCAAGTCATGGCCTCAAAGGCTAGGGTCAGACCACAATTAAGGATCAAAGTCTTATTTACAAATAAAAGGAAACAAATCTTCAAAATTCTTCTTTTCAAGAACAACAAGAGCATGATTAATATGGAAAATTTCTCAAGAGGTGTAGATTCAAGTTTTTAGCTCACCTGAGCTGAGTAGATTTTAAATTGTTTAAATCATGACCCCCGGGGATATGGCGGGTCCACAATGGGGAATCAAAGTTTTACATAGAAATATATGTGGAAATTCTTTAAAAATCCTCTTCTCAAGAACCACTGGGCCAGAAAAGCTGAAACTTATGTGTAAGCATCCTGGGGCAGTGAAAATTCTAAATTGTTAGAATCATGACCCCCGGGGATAGGGCGGGGCCACACTATGGAATCAAAGTTTTACATAGAAATATATAGGAAAAATCTTTGAAAATCTTCTAAAACCACTGGGCCAGAAAAGCTGAAACTGATGTGGAAGCATCCTGGGGTAGTGTAGATTCTAAATTGTTCTAATCATGACCCCTGGGGTAGGGTGGGGCCACAATGGGGAATCAAAGTTTTACAATGTTGAATCAAAGCATCTTATGGTAGTGTAGATTTCAAATTGTTTAAATTATGATAATTTGGGTAGGGTGGGGTCACAATATGTATTACAAGGGGAAATCTGGTAAAGAACGGAATGGTCAAAGCTTCTCAGGTGAGCGATGTGGCTCAAGGGCCTCTTGTTACAAATCATGACCACCTGGGTTACGGAGGGGCCAATTTTTCCTGCCCCTTTTTGCCATCCACATGAAAATGCAAAATTAATTTTGAAACCATTTTACACATACACAAAAACAAACCAATCATTTTCCAAATGATCATGGTTTAAAGCTAATGCATAAAACATAAGGGAAGTTTTTGAAAGCAGGGTGATTGAACATATCAAATAATTTAGAAAACAAAACAAATTTCTACCCCAATTTGACCCCCGGGCAAAATGAAAATTCTGAAACCTTACTGCACATCTACTTGACACCACCAACCATCTCTTAAAAGATGATTAGGCTACTGAGTCAAATGTAAGAGTAGTTCAGAGAAGATGGGGTTTTTGCATAAAAAAACATCATTTTTCGACCCCCATTTGACCCCCCCGGTGAAAAATCGAAATTCGAAAACTTTATTGCACATCTACATGACACCACCAACCATCTCCAAATTGATTATTAGACTACTGAGTAAAATGTAGGAGGAGTTCATGGAAAACGGGGTTTTTTGCATTAAAAAAAGTCATTTTTTTACCCCCAATAGACCCCCGGGGCAAAATCAACACTCCAAAACCTTACTGCACATCTACATGACACCACCAACCATCTCTTAAAAGCTGATTAGGCTAGTGAGTAAAATGTAAGAGGAGTTTCAGGGAAGACGTGTCTTTTGCATAAAATTATTTTTCGACCTTTTTTTGACTCCACGGGGCAAAAGGATAATTCCAAAACCTTACAGCACATCTACATGACACCACCAACCATCTCCCAAAAGCTGATTAGGCTACTGTGTAAAATGTAAGAGGAGTTCAGGGAAGAAAATTGTGACAGACGGATGGACGGACATGAGTAACAACAATATACCCGAATTTTTTTTTAGAAAATACGGGTAAAAAAAAAACAAATATTTAATATGTTAATTGAAAGTCATATACTAGTATCTGGTCTTTACATATTACACTTTAGTTTGATTGCACATTATTTTAAAAAAAAAATGTTTTTTTTATAAAACTCGAAAGTCTGCTATTGCAAGCAATGGCGAATATCGCTCTGAACTGGACAAGACTTTTTTCATCAGTAATACAATACCCATTAGCTAACCTTGGACAGCCATCAACTCGTATTAGTCCTTTCAGTACAGTCAAACCTGTATTAAGCAGTCACCCACGGGATCCATCAAAAGTGACCTTTATAGAGAGGTGACCTTTGGATAGAGGTTCATCCTTTTTAAAGGAATTTATGATAAATTTAATATGTCAGTTTTGTGTTTATATATTAGTGTATTTCACTACAAAATATACAAGAAAGTTAGGTATTAGACATTAGTAATCTTATTTAAATTATTATTATTTTTTTTTATTCAGTAGATGCATCACTTAATGGATTCAAACTAAATCTAATGAATCCAAGAAAATTAATAAAATAATTGTATACTGAATCTTACACTTACAGGTTGTAGCATTAATTATCCCCAATCAAAAACACAATTTTTTTCTTGTGTAAGGAATGAATAAAATCAGTCAAAAATTATTTTATCTACACTTGATTCATAAAATTAAGCTCTGTACATGTTTTTTTAAATACATGTACATGATTTGTTGTATAATAAACTCTCAGACGTACTCTCAGGTGATCAACAGGTGTACAGGTGTCCTGAGCAATGAAGCGTTACTAATCCCTAACGGTCGTTTCCTGTGTGAAATTCACAACATACCCAAGCCACAATGTGTATATAAACCGTAATTATGGCTTCAACAAATGATGCAAATATACTAGGTGTGAAAATTAAAATGCCTATCAAGCGTACGTAATTCATTTACAACTCTCAGAGCATGCAGAGTTGGGCCCGATATCGACACATACTGTACGTAAATGGTAAATAAACAAAAATATCATATACTTTAATTGGCATTAAATAAAGTCCAATTACCATTATTAATTTTTGTTCACGATACCGTAACACTTGACTGATTATTTACATTAGTAACAAAAATTGGAAATCAGCTGACTCCAGATCAGGTCACGTGATTGGACAAAATGGCCGCTGAAGACAGGAAAAAGTGGCGATTTCGTTTGAAATTTGATGACCGCTGACCGCGTTACGCAGGTGACCGCTTAATAGAGTTACTTTATATAGGAAATTTCATTGGGAGGAAATAAAATGACCGCATAGGACAAGTGACCGCTGGATAGAGGTGACCGCTATGACAAGTTTGACTGTACTTTGATTTAAAAATCAGAGCAAATTGCACTTGCACGTACGTGCATGCATATACATGAAGACCATAACTTCTTGTAGGAGTCCATTATGCCTATCTATGTTTTAAATCCGATCCTATTTGGTTGAAAAACAAAGGAGTTATAGCCATTTAAAGTTTTAGCCAATCAGACTGCTGTGCACATGCATGCATGTGTTTTCATGATTATTGTTATATATCATATTGTAGGAAATCCTAAAGCATGAATATATTTTTAATTTCAAAGTATTTTGTCAAAAAGCAAAAAAGTTTTTAAGATTTTTATTTCAGCCAATGAGAGCTAAGCGAACGTGCATGCACGTGAGTTCGTTCTTATTTGACAGTGTCATATTTTCTACACTATTAATTTATCCTTGTATAATATCCTTATATAATGAGTTTCAAATCATTCCATCAAAAATGTAAAAGTTTTAGCTAAAGTTTTAGCTATAATAAGTATATGTCATTTTACATGTTGCTCATGCATGCGTATGCGCGCAAAATGACCTTCGTTCCATACATCTACACAACATGCCTATTAACCCTAAAAAGGTTTTAGCTCAATTGGATGGACAGTTTCCTAGAACTAGAAACTTGGACAACATCAACTCGTATCAGTCCTTTCAGCACTTTGATTTAAAAATCAAAATTAATTTTTTTTCACTTTTCCCCTGTTTCCATGGAAACTATTGACAATTTGCATTTTGTAAATCCAGTGAGCCTTGAATACCTTACACAGAATAGAAAAGTATCAATTGTAATCGTATATTGTGCATTCATTTCCATCCCAGTAAGACTTCAGAAAAGCCAAGTATAATTCCAAGGTTTTTTTTACTAAATAACAATTTCTTCTTTTACAGAGGCTGATGATGACTCACCATTGAAGACATTTATCAGGATAAACGCGGCAGATTTGAAGCCAGACCCGGGCAGTGCAACTGACATCTCCGACACAAATGAACAAGAAGACAATTTGGAGCAAGGAAGTACTGATAAAAACACTGAAGTAGTTTATAGCCGAGAAGAAAAGAAAGAAGAGAACGTTGAGAGGTCCATTTCTCCAACTGAAGTCAAAGAAGAACGGAATACAGTAGAGACAATGGCCCATGTTCTCTCCTCAGAAACACAAGAAATGTTGAAGGATGAAATTTTTCAGAAAATCCTGTCTGAAAAAGAAAAATTCCCGACTGTTAGCTTGCTGGATTTTGCTGGCCAGTTAGCATATTATGCTTGTCACCAAATTTACGTGACACCAAAGGCCTTCTTTATCCTTGTGTTGGACATGACTAAGAGATTTGAAGATGTTGTTGATAAAGAGAAAGATAACCAAGAAGGATCAATCTTTTCCATTTGGACTTACAGAGGTAAGACACTTATAAAATGTCAGATGTTTTAAGGTAGTTATCGGTATTAAGTTTACGCATCCATTTGTGGTTTTGTTCATC
Source organism: Saccostrea cuccullata (assembly GCF_032062105.1). NCBI lineage: Eukaryota > Metazoa > Mollusca > Bivalvia > Ostreida > Ostreidae > Saccostrea > Saccostrea cuccullata. The sequence continues at coordinate 8,499 of NW_026918237.1, forward strand.
GACAATACACATTTATCATTTTGTTTGGTAGATTGAAATGTTCAAAGAAACATAAGGCCATTTTTATACACGCCGGGACGTCTGTTTGTCTGTTAGCTTTTTGGTTTCCGGACATAACTTTAATACTACTAGGCCTAGGATTATCAAACTTTGTCATCTGATGCATGTAGAAGGTGTGTCGCGCACAAAAAGTAGGTCGCTCTGACCTTTAATTAAGAAGTTTTAGCCAAATATGGAAAAATCCTTTCTGGCCCATAACTAGAAAAACCATAAGACCTACAATCATCAAACTTAGCCAGTTTATGCATCTTAGGTAGAAGGTGTTTCGCGACCTATTTTTAGGTCACTGTGATCTTTAATTTAAGTGAATTTTTTTTTAAAAAATGTGTCTTTTTACTATTCATTTACACATCCCAAATAATGTAAGAGTATTGTACTGTCCTTATTAAAAAAGTGTTAAATTAAGAAAATTCTTATTTTTATGCCACCGTAAACGAAGTTTTGGGGGCATATAGTTTTTGTCGTGTCCGTCTGTCTGTCTGTCTGTCTGTCTCTCTGTCTGTCTCTCTGTCTGTCTCCCTGTTTGTCAATTTGTCTGCAAAAACTTTAACCTTGCCCATAACTTTTGATTTAGCGGAGCTATGACTTTCATATTTCGCATGTGTATTCCTTGTGACAAGACCTTTCTTTTGGTACCACCAATTTGACCTTGACCTTTGCGTTTGACCCACTTTTACATGAAAATTTTAAAATTTTACTTTGGTCATATCTTTTGAACTGTAGACACCAGGACATTTATTCTTCACATATGTAATGTTTGTTTAATGACCTTTCACTTGATACCAACAACCTTGACCCTTTGACCTTGACCTTGGAGATTTTTGTGCCTATGAAAAAACTTTAACCTTGGCTATAACTTTTGAACAATAACTACTACGGCTTTCATTTTTCACATATATAATTCTGAAAAAAAATCTTTTATAAGATACCAAGAACTTTGACCTTTTGACCTTGACCTTGGAGTTTAATCTACTTTAAAAATACAACATTGATCATATTTTTGAAGGTTTTGGGCTAGAGCATTCACACTTCAGAAATTAAGACTTTCATATTTCATATGTGTATTCCTTGTGACAATACCTTTCTTGGGTACCACCAAATTTGACCTTATGACCTTGGAGTTTGACCCACTTTTATATGAAAATTTTAAAATTTTACTTTTGCCATATCTTTTGAACAGTAGACACCAGGACATTTATACTTCACATATATAATGTTTGGTAAAAGACCTTTCACTTGATACCAACAACCTTGACCCTTTGACCTTGACCTCGGAAATTTACTACCTATTAAAAATCTTTAACCTTGGCTATCATTTTTGAACAATAACTACTACGGCTTTCATACTTCACATATATAATTCTGATAAAAAGACCTTGCATTGGATACCAAGAACTTTGAGCCTTTGACCTTGACCTTGGAGTTTGACCTACTTTAAAAATACAACATTGACCATAGTTTTGAAGGGTTCGGGCTAGGGCATTCGTACTTCACAAATTTAATCCCTGTGACAAGACCTTTCATTCGATATCAAAAACTTTTACCCTTTGACCTTGACCTTGGAGTTTGACTTACTTTTCACAAACTTAACCTTGACCATAACTTTTGAACAGTACGGGCTAGAGCTTTCATTTTTCACATGTGTAATCCTTGTGACAAGACCTTTTATTGGATATCAAGAATCTTGACCCTTTGACCTTGACCTTAGAGTTTGACCTTCCTTTTACAAACTTTAACTTTGGTCATAACTTTTGAACGGTAATGGCCAGCGCTTTCATACTTCCCATACGTAATCATTGAGACAAAGCCTTTCTTTAGAAACCCAACAACCTTGACCCTTACCTTGAAATTTAGTTTGTCCTGTATTATAAAATGTTAACCTTGGTCATAACCATGGAACAGGAATAGCTAGCGTTTTATATTTCCCATTTCTTGTAAAAAAGGCCTTAATTGGTACCAACATATTTGATCTGTATTTCAGAAAGCTTAACCTTTGCTATGTTGCCATACAGAAGCATCAGTGTTTCACAAACACATCTTGTTTTTAAGTATATACTTGACAGCAATCTATAACAAATATAATGTATGTTAGAGAAATCCTACCTCTCCCATGAGTGTAATTATCAAGCACTGGTCAAGAAGAATTTTGATAACAAAAAATTGCATGTCAAATTAGAGAGAAATTAATGGGTTTTGAGTGCGAGGAGCTAACTGACAGAGCATTGAGTATTGGGCAAATGCATGGGTAAGCCTGTTTGATAAAAATAGCTCTTGTTGACTAGGTTAAGTTTTAAAATGAATTGGATGAAAAGTAATTAAAACTAATTTGATATTGCACAATAGACTAATCTGATATTATGTAATATTATTAATTTAAAAACTAATTTTATTTTATGGGGTGGAATCAGCATGTCCATATGAATTACATATTAAAAACCTATCTCAACCAAAAAAAAAATCTTACAGTATTTTATATGTTTTTAAAAAAAATTATAGTAGATAGTGCAGACCCACTCATCTCTTGGTAGTAATGAGTAAACAAGCATCCAGTTAAAGATGAATTAATGAGTTCAATGTAGGAAGGCTAGCTGTTTCCGTCACTCTGATTAAGCAGTTATCTGTACCCTTTGGGGATTAGACAGAGGAACTGCTGGTCAGTTTATAACGTCATTTGATGGCCAGCCTTTTCTTTTCAAAATTAATTTGGTATATATTAACTTGTTAAGACTAATTTGATGATGGGCATTTGACAAGGTTTAACAAAACCAGCACAGAAATATATATCAGTGATGTAATATCTATTATAATTGATGCCTACATCACAGGGGATGGATAAATATTTTAAGGAATGAAAAAATCATCGAAATCTTAGAATCAAGGTTGATGTGATTTTCTTGCACCTAAACTGTTCAAGAAAATTGTAAATTTTTGACGGGCGTATCATGCTGTGGCGCGGCACTTTATTAACAATTGTTTGGTTGCCCTAGCTCACCTGACCGACGGGCTTAAAATACCCTAGCTTACCTGAGCCGAAGACTCAAGTGAGCTTTTCTAATCAAAATTTGTCTGTTGTCTGTCGTTGTTGTTGTAATAGTCGTAGTAAACTTTTCACATTATCATCTTCTACTCAAGAACCACTGGACCAATGAAACATGCCACGAAGTGTCATTGGGTGAGGGAAAAAGTTTATTCAAATAAAAGGCCACAACCTCTTCCAATGGGAAATAATTATAAATATATAAGTGAAAAAATAATGGCATATTTAAAAAATCTTTTCAAGAATCATGGGGCCAGAAAAGATGAAACTAATGTGGATGCATCCTCGGATAGTGTTATTTCAAGCTTAAGTTTGTTTACAACATGACCCAGGTGGAAGGGTTGGGTCACAATTGTGTATCAAAGTTTAACATTAGAATACATAGGAAAAATTTTTGAAAATATTTTCAAGAACCACTAGGCCAAGAAATTTGAAAGTTATGTAGAAGTATCCTCTAAAGGAGAAGGTTCATGTTTGTTCATATCATGACTCCTTTGGGTAGAATGTGGCCCCAGTTGGGCATCAAAATTTCACAAAAATATAGGGAAACTCTTGAAAAAAGAGATTGGGAGTTTAAAATGGCGTATCAAAGTTTTACAGAGGAATACATAGGAAAATTCTTTAAGAATGTTCTTTTTTTTCCAAGAACCACTGGGCCAGGAATCATGAAACTGACATGTAGAAACATTCTTTGGAAATCCTCTAATATTGTAGATTCAAGTTAATTCAAATCATGACCCTGGGTGAAGGATGGGGCCACAATGAGGTATCAAAGATTAACATCGGAATACTAAGGAAAAATCTAGATAAATCTTCTTCTCTAGAACAGCATAGTCATGATTGTTTATAGTTATATGGAGGCATCCTCTTATAGTGTAGATTCAAATTTGTTCAAACCATGACCCTTGGGGATAGGATGTTGGCACATTGGGGGATGAAAGTTTAACTTATGAATACATATGAGGAATTCAAAAATCTTTTTTTCTCAACAACAGTTAAGCCATGATTGGACATATTTATATGGAAGCATGCCCTGATAGTGTAGATTTAAATATGCAGATCATGACCCATGGGGCAAGGGAGGGGCTATAATGGGGAAATATGCAGGCTTACATAGACAGAAATCATCAGAAAGTCTCCTTCTCAAGAACATCAATGTTTTACGTAGGAAAACATGGGAAAATCGTTTTAATTCTTCACAAGAACAACAAAGCCCTGATTTGATCATGAATAAGAAAAGTATCAAAAACGATAATGTAGATTTAAATTTGTTATGCCCCGGCATGAATATGGCCGGGGCATAAAGTGTTTGTCATGTCCATCTTCCGTCCTTCTGTCACACTTTGCGTTTAGCTCTGTTCAAAGCTAAGTTTCAAAGAAACCATCCAAGATATTTTCATCAAACTTCATATGCTGATAGATTTTGATGAGCGCCATGCAACTGCATCAACATTTTTTTACTTGACCTTTCCTTTGATCTTGACCTCACTCTTCTTTAATTAGTGTTTAGCTCAGTTTCAAACAACCATCAAGAATTTTCAAACTTCATATGTTGATACATTCTTGCTATTCAACTGCATCAACATTTGACCTTTCCTTTATCTTGATCTCACCTATCTTTATTTAGTGTTAAGCTCAGTTTTAAAGATACCATTCAAGATATTTTTATCAAACTTCATATATGAAGTTACACATTGATGAGAAGGATATGGAAATAACGAACAGTATTCAATCTCAACGTCCATTAAACAATATACAAAATAAGAGCAGAGCAAACACGGACCTCCGAAACATCAGAGGTGGGATTCCGTCACACTGCCGACCGGTCACACCCACCGTCATGATCGGGAAATAACGAAAAAAATCCGTCGTCAATTCAGTGTATAAAGCTAACAATTTTATGAAAAACGAGTCACATTTCATTCAATGATAAATTTTGCTGACAATCAAACTTCATATGACTTTGAGATATTCTTGTTCAATAATTTACCTCGTTTAAGAAATTGTTCATACGTAGAGCAATCGAATCAACTGAGCATGCAATGATTTTTTTACATAAGTAAGGGAAGTTGACGATAGAAAAGTTAAAGTCATCCGTTTTCATATAGCTTTGTTAGATTACCCTTTTTGACCTCACTTATCTTTAATCTCAAGTTCACCAGGATATATCGTGTCGACGTAGGAATGGAAATTATCATTATTAATTAATTGACAATACGTTGATATATATCTAAATGAGAGTTGAAGGCCACAGCAAGTGCTTTTCAATTTTGCATAAATTCTGCTTCATTGAATATAAAAATAAGTCTCTAATAACGGACTTATCATGGGAATTATAGATTGTTGAATACCAGTTCCAAAAACCACATAGATACCATCAAGATATTTTGATGTCAACTTCAGAACTTATGTGTGCATATAGAATCTGTTTTAACAAAATAATTTTTCAAATGAGAACTATTCAACCGCATCAACTTTTTTGACCTTAACCTTTCCTTTGACCTCATTTTTCCTAAATCACTGTCAAACTACATATGTTGATACATACCGATGTAAGCAATTCAACTGCATCAACAATTTTGACCCTGACCTTTTATTTGACCTTAAACCCAATTTTA